>NW_020438897.1:421712-441824 GCF_000699045.2 Agrilus planipennis
CTTGTTTTCGACTCGCACTACTATTCATGATTTAACAAAACTTTTGGCAGGTACTGTATGAAAAAGTATGTTTAATGAACAAGAGTCGAGAGTATAATGAGCTTTTTTCTCCCTACCCACGATTTTGCCAGCGCGCATCCAAGACATTGGAAGGGGCACATCGCTAGAGAAAGTAAATGAAGTATAACAGTCATTGTCAGATACGAAATTAAAATAAAAAATACTTCAAAAATATAATATATTTATAATAGAATGCAGAAGGAAGATGGAAATATCTTCAATATCATCGTCATCGTAAGTTCGTCAGTTCTAAGACTGGTTGGACACGCTATTCGTAAAGTTTTTCCGGGGGGTCACGCAAGACGGAAGAAATAGTGGAAAATCGAAAAGACATAATGGATTTAGGGGATGATATCTTGTGACCGTCTGTCGCATCGATTCAGTCGGTGTACGGAATTACAAACTTCACCTGTCGTACGCCAAATCTAATCGTTATCAACCCTACCAATATTTGGAGTATGCCTATATATGTAATGCAATTTTCCTATGTTTAGTTAAAAATATTCCTTACGTACTTATATACAACGAAATTTTTTGAAGATTTCCCGGAAATTTCTAGGATGTTACAGGTCTATTAGCTTAAATAACATCTGTGTTTTCCAGGATGTGAGCGAAAAAGGATGTATCAGGCTCTTAAGCTAACCGAATCGCTACTACGTAATCAGTACTATACACAGCCTTTGTTCGACATAGGGAGAAATAAAAATCGAACATTCATTTTGTTTTACCTTTTGAGTCGTCTTCTTAACGGGAACGCTGTTGACGTAGGTTGAAGATTCTATTCTGAAACGAGAAAAAAGTGCGTTATTCCTTTGACAACGAAACAGGGATTTAGGCATCTTTATAAGTAATTCATGAATTTTATATTGAAGCCTTGACATAGATATTTAACGCACATCCTTTTTTAGTTTCTTAGTGTAGAAGTAGTCTACAGAAATAGCAGTGCCTTTATTTTCTACACTATTATCTTGCAGTATTTATCTTCTGCAATAGACCGTGTTTCAATAAATAAATAAATAGATAAGTAAATATATCGTGTTATTTAGTATTGAAATCACATTAAAAGTATAAGGAGGTAATTCACTAATAAAGAAAGAAATAAATATTCCCCGTTGTAGGTAAGAATAAACGAAGTAAACAGCTGAATTCCTGAATTTTCAGAGATAAAAATTTCCAGTCTCTCAGAGTCTCTGAAAGCGAGACTCGAGTTTCCGTTTCTCATCGAGTCTCTCTGGTATCGCGGAGATAGACTGTCGAGAGACTGTCAAAAAAACTGTTTAGCGTCTCTGAACGAGAGATTCGAGTCACTCATAGAGAGATCATCATTTCGTATCCAGTCTCTGAACGAGAGACTCGAATCTCTGAACGAGAGACTAGAGTCGCTCATAGAGAGATCCTCATTTCGTATCCAGTCTCTGAACGAGAGACTCGAATCTCTGAACGAGAGACTGGAACCTCTCAATAAGTGGTGTCTCGATAGTCATGGTTAAAATTTTCTAAGTTTAACATATTTCAGAGACCCCAGTCTTTCTACGAGAGACTCGAGTCTCTCAATTTTTCAGTTTTATTCATTCAGTCTCTCTGTGAGAGACCCGAATCACTTAATTAACAATTTTATCGTTCGAGTCTTTCATACAAAGACTGTGAGAGCAAGAACAAATACGCAAGACTAAACGAAAAATTATTACTTCCTGCGGATTAATGAGTTAAACTATTTGAAGCAACTTTAATATCTTCTTTTCTTGGAACAAAACACTAGAACCTCGTAAACACAGATAACTCTGATTCTCAGTTTACTAACGTGTCAAGACCGAATGAACAAGACCAAGATCAGTNAATAAAACTTTACTGCTTGATAAAAAAAGGGATCTACAAGGATGTCCTCGGAGTAAGTGTACTTTGTTCCTATGTCTGGATAACACATGATTGAAATACAGAGACAAACTAATTTTTGTTTCAATATTTTTTACTTCTTTCAAGTACCTTGTGCTATTTTGTTAGCTAAAAGGTCAATTTATGAATTGAAGGAAGGGTAACTCTCACAACTAACGACACTATTTTTTTTAAATTCATGACAAGCTCGCATGTATGATTTAAGACAAATATTGTATTGGATTCATGGCCCGTAAAGATTAATCTTTATATTAACTGTGGAATATTATTAAGGACTAACTCTCTTCTATCTTCATTTCGTCGGTCTCATTCCTACGATTTCTAAAAGGAGGCTGAAGACACCCTTCCGCCCTACCCTTTGGCGTAATCCAGAGGAACTGCCTTTCCACCAGCTTTACTAGCTTTTGGGAATGAAACGCCCAAAAATTTAGAGTTTTTTTCTGTGCTTCTAACACTTGCTTTTCGATTGTTCTCTTACCTAAATGTATATCAATTTGACATTCATAATGATTGTGTACTGACTTTCTACCATCACAATTTAGAAATTTCACTTCTGATCTACTAAAATTCAATACAAAATACACTTTTAATGTCATATTGTCACAATTTATTGTCAGCTAAAATACTACTACTACTTTTCGACTATATTTTAAATAACTCTTTTCAAGTTAATTGGAGTAAAAAGACCTGAAGTAATTTTTGCGGTGATTTTTCGTATATTAATTTCAAAAACATTTGTTAACCTTTTATTTCAGTTAACTTGAAATGGGCTGTTTAAAATACGCCTAAAATGTAGTTGTTGAACTTTGGTTTTTAATAAATTGCGACTGTGTGACACTAAAAAGTACTTTTTTATTATGAATTGTTCACTGACATTTTCCTCAGTTAAATTAAACGCTAAAATGCTAATTTTATTACCCCACCGTACATTAAACGTTTGCAGTAATTCTTCCCACAATAGGTATAATAATTTATTAAACAAAGTTTCTGACGGAACGTAATAAAAAGGAATAGCAGCATGAAAATCAAGGGGGAAGTTATATAATTACCGCAACTCCAATGAGCCTACCGCCATGCAAAGTGTAGTGTTTCATTGGGACTATTTGCAATAAAAAGCAAGAATTCATGAAACAATACACTAAAATGCTGAGACTGTTGTTCTTAAGGCGGATGTATTCTGCTGTCATTCTTGTTTATACATTACACATTTTTCATTTTTTGTGTGAGTTTCACTTTTTTCTAAATGCTAGGAATCTACTTAATACATAAATGTAACAGCAGAAAAGAAAAATGTCTATGATGTGCCTTTTGTTCCTATTGTTTCAGAAGTTACTATAACATTACGTTTAAATTACATTAAAAATTTATAAAATAAAATTTAGGAGAGATGAAGCAGTGATCTAGAATTGTTTCTCCTTCGGTGAGAACATCGGTAGAATTGTTTATCCGACCTTAGGCTAACTACCGTGTTTAAGTACTTTATACTATTTTTTTCGCTAAAAGGTCAATTTATGCGTCGTAGGGAAGGTAAATTCTAAAGTTTTCATAATTCAACTATGGACAATATTTTCTTTAAAAGTCATGGCAAGCTCGCATGTATTACAGAAAATTTCAACATTTATGACAATTATTGTGTAGGTAAATAGAAATAGATGAGCTAGACTAAGACTTAACACGCAAAACCAAGATTAAGGCCAAGCCTAGAAGTGTTTGAGCAAGATCAAGACTGAATAAGCAAGACTGATACCAATGTTAAGGGTAGGATTATTCTGGGTATTAGTCTTGCCTTGCTCATCATTATTCATAGTTGAATTCTTGTGGATAGGTGAATTGGAACAAAAGGGAGGGCCGACAGGGATTAAGCAGGCAAAAATTATTACAAAAAAAATCATTTGACATATAAGAAATTAAGAGCAAATCAGATTCAAAGGTATTTGCGATTGTCTAATTTCTCGCTCTTTTGTTAATGATATTAAACCTAAATATCTATTAAATTGCATGATATTAAAATAACTTCGAAAGTTACATTCAAAGTCACTAAGTGATTAACTGATCGATAGAATATAAAGTTGTCTAAAACGAAAACATGAGAATAAAAACATTTATGATTTTTTTTGCAGTAGGTATCTTTTTTCCACTTCACCCCTGCCCGTCATCATTTTCGTTGCAACTCACGTGTCCGTCCTTCAGGAATTCAATTAAGTTAACGAGGTCTACATTTCTGAAAATTTTTGAACACCATTTTCATGACAATTGAAAAAAAAATAAGGCACTTTCATTCCCTTCTTCCTATTCCAATCAGCTCATACGACCATTATAAGGAGGACGACAATGCGACAGGATTTTTGAATTCAATTATTTCCTAGTTTCATTATTGGAGAAGAAAATTTCGGTTCGATGTCACCATCGTACCGATGTGCTCAATTTGATTTACTGACGCGTTCAGTGAAGCACTGCAAGTATGTTTATACATACATGATCCCTAATGGATCCATTTTCTGGTACAAAATTTACAATATATGCATACCTATATGGCTACTCAAATATTTAAATTCTCGTGTGGGTTGAAACAAAAAAAATGACAAACTTTATTACATACAGGAATTTCTTTTGCTAAGGGAGATATAATTCACTAACATTTACGTTTGTCTACTTATTGCTCTTTTCAAACTTACATTGAAAATACATTTCCTTCTAAAAGCATCTCACTCTCGAATAAACACTGACTGACAATGAGCAACTTTCTACTTAACACGTATCTCGTAAATCAAGAGCATTGAAATAGATGTTTCTTCAAACTAAATTCGACTATTTACTGTTGGTTTTCTTACGTCTTGAAATTTTATTCAATAACGTGTATTCAAATACATTTGTTAACATGAAGAGGACCAAGGACTTCGTATTTTAAAAGGAATAAAGTAAATCCGGATATTCTTATTCATAATATAGAATTAGTTTCGCGAATGAAAATTTTTAAAGGAGAAATTAGGCACTCGAAAATTTTCCTTTTTTTACATTGACGCTTCCAGTCATTTGAATGGATTTCTTATTTATGTAATAAAATAACATAATAATAATAAGAAGTATATTACTATGAATCGTGTGACAACAAAAATTATCAAAGTTAATGCCAGAAAAATTGCAGACGACACATCCCTCTACTCAAATCTCACAAGAAAACTGAACAATATGAACCAAATCGCTTCAAACATACACCAACACAATAAAAAACTGATTTAGCTGATCCAGAATGATCCTCAGTGCTGACGAAATCGAAGCAATCATATTCAAGAAAAACAGAAATAAGTATAAACAATTTCCTTTACAGTAAAGATAATCAACCAATAAATATAATGGAAAAACGAAGTACAGTGGATTTCGGGTATAATAACGACGAAGAGACCACTGTAATTTCGTCGTTATATCCGGAAGTCGTTACAGGCAAAGAGATACAGACACGTATGTAAAGTTTTCAGAATTTTTCAATTTTGGAAATTTTAACAGTAACAGTAAATGTGCATCTAGGAGTCATACTCATTCAAAAGTTTGCTACACACAGTTTGCTACTCAGAATATCACTTTGTAACTGAACCATTTTAACTAATACTATAAACAAGCAGTGTGGTCACCAACTCGCTGACCATCGGTGAGGATGTAAACAAAAAATAAGAAAGCTCTTTGTGTCTTTGGCGGCCGACTCGGGTTGTTATATTTGCATGGGATTACTACGGATTTGTTACAAATGATTCATGAAAAACAGTCGATGAATACAAATCAGTGTATACATAGTGCTGTTGTGTAAAAACAATTACTTGTGAAATAAATAAAATGTCACCAGAAAATAATTTCTATTATTTACAGGAACACCGGTACGTCGTTGTGCAAAATTTGTTTCATTTTGCCGACAGATGAAATTTTCAAATAAGTAGTTGAAAGACAATTTGCAAGCTTCTAACATTTACCTTCTAAAATGTAGCACCTTTACAACTCCTTATCGTTCTGATTAACGGCTTTCGTAAATCACCCTTTACAGTTTGCACATTTATCACGAGTTACAACAAGTTGTTCCGTAGACTTTTTACTTATGCACTCTTACCTTTTTCTTAATAAAATTTAACGAATATAAAAAGAACCTAACAAATGAACATCTATTTCTACTTGTCAGTGTTACAACAAAAGGGTCGGTGCTTTTTTGCGTTAATTAATTTCAAACAGATGAACATGCATGCAGTTTCCTTAAAAAAAATGAGACACCACTAACTTTTCTAATTTTGAATAGTTAAGAGCGGAATTTAATTTTAAAAGCCCTTCAAGGAATGCGTAGTTAAAATTCATGCAATAACAAGTACTTACACACGTCAAAAAAGTAGAGCAACATGAGGAAGATTTACCGTTTTTTCATCGTTGAAAAGGTTATCATTACTGAGAACTTAAAAATAGTTAAAATGTGGTAAAGCTTTAAGCAAAAGTAATTACAGAAAAAACTATGAAAACGTTAAAAAATCGATAGGTAGCGGTAAGAATTTTTAAAAAATTATCGAAAATAAGTTTCCACTTGATACAGATTATTAACTTTTATATTAACCAACAAGAACAGGCCACTACCAGCGTTAGAATTAACCAATTGAAATAAAAAATACAAATAGTATACAGAAATTTCATATCTGGCACCGAAAACTACAACGCTAACACTTTTGCAAAATTGTAAATGAAGAAATCAAACTCAAATATAATAACTATTAGAATAATAGCCATACTGAACTTGCTGCATTTATTTAAGCCACTATTTTCAATTAATCCTAACCCGTAGCAAGTATAAATAGCTGTTATGCTTATTTTTAGGTTTAACGCGGAAATTCTTTTCGTTCTAATGATGACATACCTGCCTAAACGATTTGTAAAGCAGTAGAATAAATTGGATGGAACAATTCCAACGTGTTGCATGCTTTTTGTTCATCAATGAGATAATTCGTCATGTGCCACAACGAGTGCGCCACACAATCAATTACTTTCGTTAAGAAACTAATTGAAAGGTAATTTCAGTATGTGGAATTGGTAGACCAAACAATAGCAATTTTTTTTTGTAAACTGCTTTTTGGTAATAGATATACCTACCACTACACGAGTTTTCTATTACTTGTTGCAATTTTTGTAGGTAAATGACATTTTTTTATTTTACACAAAAATATCTAATTAGAGGCAAATTAGAAGTGCTACCTAAAACAATCGAAATTATTTTAATAAGTTAAGGGGCTTCCCATTCACTACCACAAATCGTTTGCAAAATATTGTACCTAATGACTACCCATTTAAAAAAATTAGTGAAAAGATTAAACGGATAGTTTCACTAAATGTTTAATTAAATTTGACCGTATTGGTCGAAGCAATTTTAACGAGTTTGATTGATTAAACATTTAATTGAAATCACAATAGTTTAACTTGCAGTATAATTAGGGTAATCAGAATTTTGGACAAAAAAAGTGAATTACCTGTTACGCTTGCGTATTTATTTTGGTACCAGTTTTACACTAAGGCGATCAGTAGAGGTATTTTGAAATGACCTAGGCCGCAAAATACGAAAAGATCGGACCTTTATGCATTCACATTATTTTAAAAAGTCAGCGATAATGGCAAGCCGTCCATTTTTTTTTTTGATAAGAAGTAGAAATCCACAAACAGACGGTGTTTTGTAACTGTGCAACCCAAGTTCATGACCCACGAGATTCCATACTACCTCTACTTGTACAGAAGGTCAAAAATCAAATATGCAAAACACTAAAAGCAGTAAAAAACTTTTGAACAACAGTAAGGTAATGTTTGAATGGACGGTACTGTCTTACAAAAGAAAGCGCATATAATGGCTAATATCGCTTATTAAGTTATGCCTAATAAGGTAGCCTTGACAGATCATTAACATTACTATAAAGTAACAGTTTTTGTAGGACATACAGAGGGTAATTTGTGGTTCTCTTTATGCAAATCTAACAAGTAAATATAATTACAGGCAATATTGTCTTTTTATTTAATTTGGAATGCTACACCTATCAATTACTGCGGAGATGAATGTTTTGAAGTTCATTATTGATCATTCTGAATAATCAGTTGTGTTAAGTGTTTGATTGGTTCCAATTAGCTGAATCCTCTCGATAACATTACTTGTTTAATAATTCAGATAGGTATTCAAGAATCATCGGCATAGGCATCTAATTAATTTCATCCCAAAAATGATGTTCCCGGACGAACTGAGTGAGTACTTTTTTTGGGACAATTTCCAAAATAACCGGAATTCAAAGCAGTTTTTATTCATCATCTAAATTTAAAATATGTGACGTCAATTATCTATGTATTTACTTATTTTTTTAGTAGACCTCTACATGTCTTTCTTAAAGAAAAAGATATACAACGTGTAATTATACAACACGCTATTGAAGTGAAACTTGTTCAAACACACAAACATACCGGGATAGGGGTTAAGGAATTGATTTAATGGCATTATTTGTACACTATGAATTTAAATTTTACACTATACACGCCGTAGTTACCTGTAACGAACGTTGCATTGAAGCACGCTCACGGGTCAAGCGATCCCCACTACGAACTCGACTACGTGGGCGAGTAGAGGGGGGACATCCGTTGCATGTTTTCGTTTCATAGCAACTCGCATGAAACGAACTTAATCTACCGTGCGTAAACAAGTTTCACTTCAAAAAAACATTCAATTACGAAATAGTTGATTTAATAGAATCAGTGTTTTTTACTCGATTAGATATATACAACTAAACCAGACAACACTGCGAGGATAAGTAAGCCCGCATTTTAGCTTGGAACGTTGTCGAAATCGTGTCGTTATCGCAATGTGAAAGTGACCTAAACGTAAACCTCCTACGCCGTAAATAATTTGTAACAGTTACGCCCATTGAGGCAATCCGCGAACATCGATCTGTCATCGTGTACCTTTCTCTAAGTGAACGGACTCTATCTAGTTGTTCAACTGAGTCAACGACCCGATAGGCTATAGGTACATGTTATTAGACACGTAAACTGAACTTATATAAGAACAGTGCAAGTTCTTTCAAACAATAATTTATGGAACATCATTAACACGATAATGATTTATTTTTTTTTTGATTTTTCAATTTTTTTTCTATTTTCGTTTTATATTTTTAGTACACGAACCATCGAGCCTTTTGTTTATGTTGGTGTAGATCCCATTTTAATAATCAAACATTTTGCCATAAATAGCATTAAGCTCCAGGCTCACCGGGAGGCCGGGAAGTTTCCTTGTGGGACGGTCGTACTGCGCGATAGTGGAGTGGGCCGATGAACAATCGACCGTTGAAAAAAAGATTATAATTGAAATATATTTTAAAAACAACGTTCGCTTTGGAAATGGGAAGGAATACAAATTAAATTTGAAAAATACAGTTCAGATTAAAAACACTTATAATTGGTACTAAAACAGGAATTATATAGAAAGAAGCATCCCTAGACAAAATTTTTCAGTCTCTCAGTTTTTCAGCGTCTCTGAGAGCGTCTCTCATAGTCTTTTACAGTCTCTCAGTTATTTCCTAGGTGTTTTTATGGATCTCTCAGTCTCTGTACGAGAGACTCGAACGATAAAATTGTTAATTCAGAGATTCGAGTCTCTCACAGCGAGACTGAATGAATAAAACTGAAAAATTGAGAAACTCGAGTCTCTCGTAGGAAGACTGGGATCTCTGAAATATGTTGAACTTAGAAAATTTTAACCATGCTTATCGAGACACCACTTATTGAGAGACTCCAGTATCTCGTTCAGAGATTCGAGTCTCTCGTTCAGAGACTGGATACGAAATGAGGATCTCTCTATGAGCGACTCTAGTCTCTCGTTCAGAGATTCGAGTCTCTCGTTCAGAGACTGGATACGAAATGAGGATCTCTCTGTGAGCGACTCGAGTCTCTCGTTCAGAGACGCTAAACAGCTTTTTTGACAGTTTCTCGACAGTCTCTCTCAGCGACACCAGAGAGACGAAGAGTCGAGTCTCGCTTTCAGAGACTCTGAGAGACTGAATATTTTTATCTCGGGATAAACTTAACCAGAAATAAATGGGACTGAAAATGGTTAGTCAAGTCAATACAAAATATTTGGGTGCAATATACGTATAGCCTCTGCAACCCTGTTAAGGTCTTAGTCAGTTTGCCAAACATGAAATACCACATTTCGTAGTCGTGTTGTATGTACTTGATCTCTACGTTACTGTCTTTAGCTGAGCCATTACAATATCGTTTTGAATTCTAAAACAGTCGCTTTCTGATCTCATTTTATACACTGGCTTCACATGATTGATGTTGAAATATTTCTAGACGAGGTTGTGGAATGAATACTAATATACAACGTCACTTTGCTGTAGTAAATCAAAAATAAGGACCATCTATCGCTCTTGTTTGTTTTTTATTTTAATATCATTACATACGTTTTTTTAGTGATTTAATATTAGTATAATAAAAATCCAATTATTATAATATCATAATTTATATATATGTTAGACTCATATGCCAAATTGCATAAATAGATACTTACTCAGTTTGCGATATGATCATAGTCAAATGAGCAGCTGCCAAAAATATGTCCTATTTCGGAATCTGTTTAAGCTGATTTATCTATATATTTCGCGAACTGAGCAATTCAGACTTGCAGAAATTCTAAATACGAATATACTTAGTACGGTAGATAATCCTTTTTAAGTTCTAATGTATTTCGCCGATTCTGCGATTTAGGAATACTCAGTCCTCAAGTAAAATATGACGTTGTATCCGAGTTTGTTGTCATTATTACCGACATTCGTAGCGTTGGCTTGAATGGGGACTATTAATAATTGACGCTACAACAGAATTGTCGGTACAACCTACAACCGATGCTGTTATAATCGAGTTCTACTTTACTAAAATGTCACAGTATAAGAATGGTATAGGTGACCAAGCGCTCGTACCTTTTGTAACCGTGTTACCAGCATCTTCCCCTACTATATCTACAGTTTTTGGATTTTATATGATCTACCTTCAATGCGATAGTTCCTAATATACATCAGTATAATTTTTAAAACGTTTAATTTAGATGGAGCTTCTTGGAAATAAAAAATATATTATAAGGTTTTCGACAACGATTGAAATGTATAGATTGAACGTTTATTTCAACAACGATCATCAGCCCGAAACTTAATAATACATAAAAGCCTTTATTCTAATAATAATATAATATAAAAATGGAAACGTTTGTTTGAATGCTAGAAACTCAGTGCATGAGAACTGGAAAAGGAAAATTTGTCGTTATTCACTCATTCATTCGATGACTCACTCGTCAAAATTCTACACCACTTCTATATTAGATCATTATGCAAAGGAAAATATGTGAAAACTACAAATTGTCGGAGTAATAGAATTATGTACGTTATTTGATGCTGATTGTATGACTTGTTAAGTTTTAATAAATAATCAGCGATTCATCATGTCATATTTATAATATCAAATAATGTAATTGTATTACATGGAGCTTGGCATCTAGAAAGCCGACAATTACGTTGTCAATTATTTATCTTCTTGAGCTCAATTTAATCCGCCAGAATATATTTTTTTTAAGGAAAATTAAGTTGGATTTAGGATAAGAAAATTGGCTTGGCAATTGACCGAGAAAAAATGGAGGCTAAGTATATATACCGTTAATACAAAAGAAAAAATAAAGACCCCCGCTGTGAAAGGCATCTCATCCGGTCTCGGTGGTTTTCTTTTTTTTGTTGTTGGGGTCGATAATAAACAGAACATTTCGCAAAACCTACCAAGACATCCAATTCCCGCAAGGATTACGAAGTGCGTTCTATTTCAGATGAAAACTTCCCGAAGATGGAGAAAGGGAAAAAATAGGGCCTAAAAAAAAAAGAGACGAAGGCTTTCTAGTTTTGCTCCGGTCGATTGACCGACCATTTTGTAATAACGGGCCTTTCTTCAGGAGGAGAGTTTCTAAGACCCACAATCTAATAAATAAACGCAACTCGTATGTCATTACGGCAACATTAAATAAAGATATTTGTGGGATTCCTTGTGCTGAATCGAAAACGTCCGCGAAGAAATAAAGTATACAATATTCCCTTCGCAGAAATAATTCTTTTACAAACAATAAACCCTAATAAATTAAATTTATTGCACGCTTTCGAACATAAAAGTAGCAACAAAAAGGCAAAATATATTTGCAGCTTCATTCATCTAAATTAAACAAGGATTGAAATAAATTGTTATCGATATACTTCAAACGGATCAAACAGGGATTTAAACTACACAAAGCATGTTTTTAAATTAATAAGAATATGTTACACTCACATTCATTAGGAAGAGTGGATGAATTACGCATATATGGAGATTAGTATAGATTAATGATATGAATTTGCTTAAAATAATGGTTTATTGGTTACCCTAGATTTTCTTTACGACTTGTTATTCACTTAACAGCAATTTCTTTGGATATAAACAGATAAACTTACTGAATCAGCCCAATTTTTAGATCATAAGTCAAGTTTGACAATTCAATATATCGGGTTGTTCGGAAAGTCACTTCGTTTTTTCCCGACAGAAGATTTAATTGTATTCTTTTGCACCCAACTTCACATTTAAGCCGTATAATTTTTATATGCTTTGAGAGCTCATATAGCAAGGCTTGTGTGTGAAAAATTCCATTTTAAATTTAATATGGAGAGCGATAAGCAGCATTTTCGACATATCTTACTGTTTTACTACAAAAAGGGCAAAAATGCTGTTCAAGCCAGAAAGAAATTGACTGATGTGTATGGAGAAGGTGTATTGAGAGTACGCCAGTGCCAGAACTGGTTCGCTAAATTTCGATCAGGCAATTTTGATGTCGAAGATGCACCACGTTCGGGAAGGCCGGTTGAAGCTGATAAAGACGCGATAAAGGCATTAGTTGATGTGAACCGGCAAATAACAACACGTGAGATCGGATTGAGGTTAAATTTATCAAATTCAACAGTTTATGACCACTTGAAACGCCTGGGATTATCCTCGAAGCTCGATGTATGGGTTCCCCATGTTCTCACAGAGAGAAATCTGTGTCGCCGCATCGACGTCTGCGATTCGCTTCTCAAACGTCACGAAAATGATCCGTTTTTGAAGCGCATAGTCACTGGGGACGAAAAAGGGTTGTATACAACAACGTCAAACGCAAAAGGTCATGGAGCAAAAAAGATGAACCGGCTCAAACCATTTCCAAAGCCGATATTCACCAAAAAAAGGTGATGCTGTCTGTTTGGTGGGATTTTAAAGGAATCGTTTATTTTTTGAGCTTTTACCGGATAACACAACGATTAATTCGGAAGTCTACTGTCATCAGCTGGACAAACTGAATGATGCACTTCAACAGAAAAGGTCAGAACTAATCAACAGGAAAGGTGTAGTGTTTCACCAAGACAACGCGAGACCTCACACAAGTTTGGTCACTCGCCAAAAGCTTTTACAGCTTGAATGGAATACAATGCTACACCCACCATATTCTCCAGACTTGGCACCATCGGATTATTATTTGTTCCGGTCACTCCAAAATTTTTTAGACGGTAAAACGTTCACCTCAAATGAGGAGGTCAAAAACCTCCTCGATCAGTTTTTTGCCAGCAAAGACCAAAAATTTTATGAACGTGGAATTATGCTACTACCAGAAAGATGGAAAAAGGTGTTGGACCAGAACGGTCAATATATAATTTAATAAAGTATTTGTTTATTATACGAAACTGTCTTTCATTTCCACAACAAAAAACGAAATGACTTTCCGAACAACCCTATATTTTGGAATCAAAAACTAAAAGTTTACTTCTGTGTGTTTCTTACTTAAACAGAATCTCAAATCTTGTGATTTTCTGCAACGAAATAGTTCATTTTCCAATACAGTTTTATTATAACCGTAGTGTCTCCGACAAAGCCAAAAGAAAGGGTTCTGATTTTATATTTAGACGTATCATTATGTATGATGCTCGTATTTACGTATATGTTCCACCGTAGCGCCTAAACTACTGAGCCGATTTTGATGACATGATGTCATTTGATTCGTCATTATGGTTCGGGTAACATAAACTATATTTTATACGAAAATAATCAATATAATGGATGCTACATCCAAAAAATGTAGAGGTAGGATGTCAAATGAAAGAGTTCATAAATATACAAATGGTAGAATATTAAAACATATCAAACAAGACAAAAAAAAGTATTCAATAGAACTATCAAACCTTCAACATATCAAAAAATTTGTCTCAGTCAATAATACAATGATGGCAATCTACACTTAACTTGTCTTTTACTTTTTAGTTTATTTTATTTTCTTTAGTCGGAATACAACCCTTTTTTGCCCTTCGTCTTTTTTTAAGTTTATTTTACTCTCATTTACGACAAAAAGTGGTAATATGTTTCTACTGTGTTACACTTGTTTTAGAAGGTCCAATTCAGAAACTACTCCTTTGACTCACTTTTAAGTGTTTCTCTGTTAGAAAGGTTAATGCATGACAGATATGATAGAAATAATTCTCAAACCGATCTGCGATGAAAATTTTAGCTACCCTGGGAATCTCATAACAGGTAATACGTTCACCGAATAAAGAAATTACACATTTCTTTGTCAACATTTTTTCTTTTTATGTTGTACGGAAGAAAATGCGTATACTTAATGTTTTTATAGATTTGCAATTGTGCTTCATCAAAAAAAAAAAAAGAATTACGTTTACTTTCATTACTGCCTTTTGCTTGAGAGATTTGGTACACTAAATAGGTAACATTCTTCAAGGCTGATGAAGTAAATAATAACTTGATGTAAAGAAAAACTTTTGAAAGGCTTCGTTCTGAATTCAACACAAGCTATTAATTCAGTTTCTTTCAAAGAGTCCCGAAATAAATTCCATTGGAAAAGTTCAAATTAGCAAATCCTAAATGTAAATGGGCACAGCCTCATTTTATGTAAAATTAATTTGCAATTCGGATCTCGGAGAAAACATACAGGTATATTATACGGTTTTGGCTACTGAATACAATTTTAGTAGGATTTGAAAACTTGTTCCTACGCAAAAGTCATTCACTTAAACTGCATGTAATTTCGACAAAGAACAACTTCATTTCGTATATATTTATAGTAAAGTCAAAGTTTTGTGTTTTTTGTGTGTGTGTGTGCGTGTCTGTGAATGTGTATTTGTGTTCTTTAAGTAGATTACGAGTACTTCCCTCTTTTCTAATTTTCTCCTCATATTTTATCGCCCTTTTTCTTCTTATTTGCCTTGTTTTCTTTGCCTGTTTCTAATTTCTAATTTCTAATAGGTAGGTTGGTGCTGTTTGATCAACCCTGAGGATCCATTTTATGTATTTGTTTTGTACTCCTTCGACTACTTTGTGTTATGACCATCCCCATATTTTCACTCTTTCAGTAATCTTTCTTCCAATACTTTAAATAAACAAATTTTCTTTTCCCAACTTTCCTTGAAATCCCTTTCAGATATGCTCCATACTTTCCCTAAAACTGCAGTTGCGTTTTTTTTCTAAGTTTCTTATTTGCTCTTCGTTTCCGTTGTTCTTCTATATGAAATAGTCTAGGTAGTTTTACTTCTTCAATTTCTTTTCCTTCCCATGTAAATATTATCTTCTTCGTTCTTCTACCACCTCTTCTGCCTCTCATTATCTTCAATTTATCAGTGTTAATCTCTAGGCTTATTCGATGCATCTTCCCATTTTTCTCATCATTTCTGTCAGCCCCTTCCCTTTTAATTGTTCGCCATTAATACTATATCATCCGCGTAAGATACTTTCTTCTTTCCCATGACTACTCCTCCCATTTGAATTTTCCTCATTGTATTTTCGAGATCCGCAAAAGGTAGGTTGAAAAGAGCTGTACTCAAGGGATATCCTTGTCTCACCCCGTTAATTGTGTTAATTTGTTTAGAAATTTCTTTATTGATTCTCACTTTAAATGATGTAGCTTCAGTATTTACCTTAACTTCATATTTATTCATTTTTCATTCGTTATACTTCATATTTGCTTTCTGTTTATCCTGTCAAAGGCTTCCTTCATATCAGCAAAGAATAGGAAGATTTCTCCTTTTTCTTTATGTGAAACCCCGCTTTTTAAATAAACTCAACTTGCCGAATTCCCTTTTTTAATAATAATTAATTGTAACACAAGTATTTGTATGAAATTTTTGAAGTTAGTAACAAATACAATCGTATATTAAAAATCAAAGTCAGTCTATTATGAAGCATTTTTATGAAAAAATATAACCGTACCTTTTACTCAAAACCAATTGATTTTACGAAACAATGTTCAGGAGTGGTTTATGTGAAGAAATCTATAGACTACCATTTGTTTGGAGTATTTTCTCGAAGAGTCGACAGTTTTTGGGATATAATTAACAAAATAAGAATACGCAATACAATAAAGGTATTTTAAGGATATTCCTACGGCATCTAAATAAATATTTCTAATGAATGCCACCGTTATCGGATCGGGTTAATATTACTCGTTGCCAGTTCTAAACTTGGAACAAAGCACAGAAGTACAGTCACTGAATAAGTGAGAAAACTCTATAAGCGAAAAAAATAGTCAGGTCCCGTCATTTTTAGTCTCGGAAACCTCTATTAGTGACAATGTAAGTACAAGTACCTCTTTTAGAGAGAGTAATTTTTCACTTCACCTCTGTAAGTGACAGTTCCTTACTCTAGACCTCTGTAAGCGAGACTTTTTACAGTTAATAGACATCTGCAGCACACTTGTGCGCTTGTTCCTACCTACTCATAGTACTCATCCTCAACATTTGGTTTCAGTTCATAACAATCATTGGAGAATGTACTTTTGACGTAAAAGGATACTCAGAAAAAATTAACTGATTTCTTTAAATAAATAAAATAAGTACATATTTATAGCCAAATGTTTATATACATATGTATTACCTATTCCTTAACGCTCTAGCACCATGTTTATGTTCGATTTTTATTAACCTCTCTAAATGAGAAAACTCTATGAGTGAGAATAATATTCGGGTCCCTTGAATTCTCACTTACCCAGGTTCGACTGTATTTTGTCGTTAGCATTTGCTGGATTTTACCACAGGCCTGACGCTGGAAGCTGGCGAAAATTTTAAAATGGCGTGGATGCGCAGTGGCAAAAGTAGGCAGTTTTAGGTATAACGATTTCAGCCCTCCTTCTTCAGTATTCCTATCAGGGGCGTAGATTAAATATTTAAAAATAGGGATCCGTGAGCAAGTAATAGACATACAAACAGAAGAACTAATTGTTGATGTTGGTGACAGTGATAGAGATTCCCATGATGACAGTGAATGTGAAAACTAACGATAGGTTTATTTTTTCTTTTTGGTAAGTTATGTTTGTACATTATTTTCTAGTACGCTACTGTCCTATCTGTATTAATACTATAATTTACGCCTACTGAAAGCTTATTTGTGTATAGGTTCCAAGTGACTTACCCAAATAGGTCATAAATGGGCAAGTACCTTTGCGACCGCTCGCCAGCTTCCTTCGTCCGACCTGTAGCTATCTGTAAGAACGACGACACCTAATCAAACAATACTCATAAAGAACTAAACACCGAAGTCTCGCCGCACGGATTATTTATTTTATTTCCAATTTACAAAACCCTGAACGTAAGATATCTAGCACGAATTTCAACTGGACATTCGCTTTTGCAGCAGGATGTTTTTCATTAAATAAGATGAACTGCCTCTATTATCTTACCATAAATGATTTAGTGGCGATGTCTGACATGAAAAAGAGGGGTTTCGTATCGCGCACATGTTTAAAGTGAAAAGATACCCGAACGATACTCTCATATAAATCAGGCGGTTCTTGATAACGAACTAATTTACATCGGACGTTCACGTATAAGGTTCGCTGGCTGGACACTATGCAAATTCGTTGTTTGTTGCAAAAAGAAAACCTGGTTGCTAATAAATTCTGATGACAAAGGCTACATACACACGTAGGTACTTTTGACAGATATAGAGTTTCCTCTTTGTCGACTACAAAAACACATGGACTGAGTTGACAAATGCTGGACTTAATACCTGTTCACTTTCCGTGTTTCCAAATATTAAATCAGTGAGTACGCGCATACTCATTACGAGGTTTATTTCGTAAAACTACTACATCTAACTGTACTTATGTACTTATTAAGGAACACTGGTACATATTTACGAAATTGCATTGCATTAATAAATATTTATAAGTAAACTTCATGTTTGCTGTATTAGTGTTTTTTAAAATGGAAAGTAACGCTTCAAATACTCCGATTCGGGTAGAGATAGATTTGGGTGCTTTGTAGGATCATGACTAGAGAAATAATATTGTCGGGTTCGGACTGGAAGCCGTTAGGGACGAAATGGAATAAATTACTGTTTCCATGTTGGCTATCAATAGGTCAGTCAAGTCAGGACCTGATCAGGATAAGTAAGGAATTCCTTAACAGTGCTACGATGCGGCAAACATGTGGTCGGGACCCTCAATGTTCGGTCTTTGTTAATTATATATAGTCATTGTTATATTTTGTAATATTGAGAAGACGTGTTTTAAGTTATGTTTTCTGTTTATATTAGGTTATGATAGAGTTTTGGTTTCTTCTCGGAACTTTTGTTTTTTAAAAAGAACTCAAAACCTTTTAAACAAATTTTATTCCTAAGAAACACTTTTGGACAATTACAGTAGAACGCCGATTATCCGAACTAATTGGGACCGGGGTCGATTCGGATAATCGAAAATTCGGATAATCGGACATAGACTGGTAATAAAGCAAAACATGTAGTGTCTTACCTCTAGCTTTCAACCAAAACAGTTGAAATATATTTGGACTCCAGCGAGTTTCAACTTGTGACAACAAAACAAAACAAAACAAAAATTACATTATGTACTTACTTACAGTGCTTGGTTTTAATTTTTTATAT
Source organism: Agrilus planipennis (assembly GCF_000699045.2). Taxonomy (NCBI): domain Eukaryota; kingdom Metazoa; phylum Arthropoda; class Insecta; order Coleoptera; family Buprestidae; genus Agrilus; species Agrilus planipennis. The sequence continues at coordinate 440,631 of NW_020438897.1, forward strand.
TACGCTTAGGACCGATTCGGATAATTGGCGATTCGGTTAATCGGCGTTCGGATAATCGGCGTTCTACTGTACTTATTAGCAATACCCTATGGGCGGCAGCTAATCAAACATAAAAGTCTTAAAAAGTAAAAGTAAAGTAAAGGTGAAGATGCACCTATATTTATAAATTAAACTAGCTAATGCTGCAATAAGTGTGAAACACGCCATTCCTTGCGTGGCGTGATATCTTGCGATGCGTGGCGTGATTTTGTTATGGGAACATACGTATGTGTTAGCTTGGATAACTGTAGTTGTTAGTTTGTCCAAATTTTATTGTCACGTTTTGAAAGGACTTTATTCATAGGCACGTTTAAGAATCTCGCATCAGCTGGAAATCAATTAACAGGGATGGTTCGCAAATAAGTGCAATTACGTTCATAATCTCTGCAAGCACCCGTCGTGTTGGCGTCTTCAGATTGTGACTTGAATATTTTCAATATTTTCAGAACTGAATGGGCGTTACCATCTCTGTTTATCGAAGGACGTTCTACCCTTGATATATTAATTATTTCCAATCCTGTAAAATTGTACAAAACTTAATCGGCTTGCACTTCTAGTGTGAATGTACTACACTAGAATAGTTCGATGTGACGTGAGTAAAACGACTGATTTTTCACTTAAAAATAATTTAATAAAAAAGAACTAGTACAACTACGATAAGGCGAATGATACATGAAATATAAACTAGTGTAATTAAATAAACGAAGAATTGAATAAGGTAAAAATGAATGTTAGTGAATCAAAGGCTGATGTATGAATTCTTTAAATTTTAAAGTGCCGACAATTTTATAGGTTTAGGGTCGGCAGGCGGTCCCTGCTGTTAGCAAAGATACGGGGGTACAACGCCTCCGAGTGGACTATGTATTTTTCTAATGATAAGGTTGTTGACTCAGAGGGTAGAAATTTATAATACTTAATATTCATGTTTATGATTGTCGGACAATCCGTCGATATCCAAAAATTTCCTAAACGTGCTTAACAATGAAAATAGTTTTGAAAAGATATCATAAACCTAACAATATACTTAGAATAAGAGAAATTTAATTTTATGTACAGAACATCCACTTTTTTTATTTCATTGGCTAAAGGAATTTATTTTTGAATTATGTCAATACGTTTTATTATTATTATCATCACAATTTTATTAACCTAAAG
>NW_020438897.1:443883-458696 GCF_000699045.2 Agrilus planipennis
ACGTCAGCTGTATATGCAGAGAAAAGAAGATTATGCTGATTTATGACAGATGCTGCAACTTTTAAAAGAATTATTTTATAGATAATTCATTTACTAACTAAATAATATTCAAATCCAGGTGGAATGAATTTTGTTAAAATTAATCTACAATTAGGTATTACAGAATAAATTAGGATTGGTAAAAATTTTTTCAAAAAATATTTACCAATAGAACCAACTGACCCAGAAATACATTTTGTGTTTTTCAAGACTGGTGAAACTTCTTCTGTAATTATCGATCAATTTACACGTTTGAGGATAATCTAAAAGTAAATAAAGAAAAAGGAAATGAAGTGAATGATTTGAAACGAATACATTTGTTACCGAGAATACTCAATTTCAGGATAAATCAGCTTTGTTTTACTCAAATTAGACGGAGAGAATTGCCTTTTCAATGAGAAATAAATACGTTCTCAAATAAGGGGAGGGAAGGGTAATGCTTAGCGTGACGAGATATAACAAGAGGGTGGGGGGCTTAAGGAACTGTGACGTACGCAATTTATCCATTTTATTTTAATGTTTTTCTTAACTTGGCAGTTCTACAATTTTTTCTTTACGATAGAAAGTCATTCTCATTTAATCACAAGAAACAGTTTGTTGGGGGGGGGGTTAATTTCTGTGACGTAATATTTGTTAGGGAAGAGGGACAGTGGGGTTCAAAAAGGTAAAATTCTAAGTGACGTACTTAATGGACTATCCATAACTACATTCGAGTTTCACGAGCATAAAAACTTCCTCAGAAAAGAAGGCAAACCATTACTACCAGTGATTTTGGAAGTAATGTCTCAAATTCACAGAATTGTAGTCCACGTTTCTCAAAGCTGTGACATAGTCCAAGTCACAGGATAAACAAATGAACATCTCAGCAACAAATTGATCGATCGGGTTTTATAAAATTTCATTCGATTTAAAACTGAACTAAATATTAGAAACGCATGATTTATGTACAATGCTGTGTATTCCTGATCATTTATTACATTTTTCTACAGTTTGGGAATTGCTTTTAATTTAAGTTAGATTCCTGACCGTTACTATTAAATTATGTAGTTTTTTCCAGGGTGGCGGTCAAATAATTACACAACTATATGTTTTTTGTAACGTTTCGATTTATTCAACCATCTTCAGACTGAAAAAATTTTGTTCTTTTACTTATAGTTCTACTACTTAGGTATTATACATTTGTTTCTAAAATATATTTTAACATTATACATTTGTTGTACAAATTTAAGACAAACAAATGTATAATACCTAACTAGTAAAAATATAAGTAGAAAACAAATTTTTTTCAGTCTGAAGATGGTTGAATAAACCGAAACGTAACCAAAACCATATAGTTGTGTCATTATTTGACCGCCACCCTGGAAAAGACTACACAATTACTGTTTAATGTGGTAAGCACCTCCTCCATATATGCATAGTAAATAGTAAAATACAAATTTTAACTTTATTTTTAGTTGTTTGATTTTGTTTTCTTTTAGAAATAGATTCCATTATTATTGATGATGACACTTTTATAAAAGTCAGTCCGCACCTGTAACTAAAACTAAAAAAAAGGAACTTGAAAATGGAGACAGACAATTTTCATGCATTCATATACCTACAGCCATATTATTTCCAACAATGTTTTATCATTATCAGTTAATAATATTTATTAGAACTATTTGAAAATAAATTTTAGAAGTAAAGCAAGATTAGAGATAAGCTATTTAAAGTCAATAAATACGTACCTATTCATTAGTAAAGCACTTAAAAAAAACTTTGATTGANCCCAAATGTTTCTATTTACCAACACAATAATCGTCTTTCTGTCATAGATGCGAGCTTGTCATGACTTAAAGAAAATAGTATTGATAGTTGTGAGAGTTTTAAAAACTCGGGAACTTAAATCTTCCTACAAGGTACTTAAAGGAAGTAAAAAATAAAACAAAATTAGTTTGTCTCTAAATTGAAAATAAATAAAAGTAAAACAAAAATACTGGTATGCAAGGGAATAAAAAGTAGGGAAAGAGCGAATATAAATATTGGAGACGAAAAATTAGAAGAAGTGATTTTAGGTGTCTAGGAAGTCAGATAAGTCAGGACGGAAGGAGTAAAAAACAGATGATAGCACAGAGTCGAGTCACCTTCAATAAAAAGAACTCATTTCTATACTCGCGAACGGTTAATTTAGAAATTCGAAAAAGGTTATTAAAGGTGTATGCTTGGAGCACGGTACCGTACGGGTGCGAAACATGGACAGTGGGCGCGGGGGAAAAGAAAAGGTTAAAAGCTTTCGAAATGTGGTGTTACAAGCGAATGATGAGGATCCCGTGGATAGAGAAAGTTTGAAATGAAGAGGTATTAGAAAGAATAGGAGAACAAAGGACTCTATGGAAGTCAATAAAAAATAGGCGAGATAGGTTAGTAGGACACTTTCTCAGGTCTAGTCAGAGACAAATTAGAGGCAGAAACGGAAGTTAGGAGGGGTAGAGGTAGACCTAGATTAGATTACTGTTCGCAAATAGTTAAGGATATGGGTTGTTCTGTTTTTAGGGAAATGGGAAGATTAGCTCAGGATAGGAAAGAGTGGAGGTGCGTGTCCAACCAGTCTTAGGACTGACGACTTTTTGATGATGACCGAGAACACTAATGACGTGCTGATGAGATCTAATAAAATGGAAATCGCGATCCACGTCTGACAAAGAGCCCAATCCGTTTCTAATTATTGTTTAATTACATATTGCAAACAATTATTGAGAGCCTTACAATCATCTAATTTTAAATATTTAAGAATTTACATTTTTAAAAAATCATTTTTGGAAGATTAGTATATATTGACCAAACAGATATGAATCTCATTATTGTGCGTATATGAATTTGCTTTATCCCAAGATGGTGTCCAAGGACCACTCTAATTGCTTTATTGAACTCTGTTCTAATACTCGCAATTATTTTTACTTTTCATACTTACACATTTGGCCAGTTTATTAATATTTAAACAACTGTTACATTTTCTTCTACCATACGGTATAAGATTATGGCTTTCATATTTAAATTGTATAAATTAGTGCAGTTTCTATTTTATAAGGGGCTCATAAAAATTTATGTCGCTTTATAATGTGTATAAATGTGTACGTATTTATACATTTAAGAGGGTTAATTCCAGACGAAAATTTAGTCTGTCGCCGCATTTGAGAAAAGAGAAACGGGTCATAAAACATCTCCGTTCGTAGGTCGTAATTTAATTACTAGTCATATTTTGGTCCTATCTTTCTATGACAGACTCAACCCCGAAATCGCGGCGGTATTACGTCTGCATGTTGTATCTTTAGGTCGTACTTGTGCCAACTCTGGCTGCTGGCTGGTTGGCTTGTGTTAAGTAATTAATTTCCTACTAATTAAAGCCTATATAACAGAGGAGTCACGCAGCTGCGAAACTATTATCTCAGCCATGCGTCTTGTCCTTCTTTAAACAGGTCTGCAGCTGACATTGTTTCACGAATCCCATATTTATCGTTAATTAATTCTGAAAATCATCTGAGGATTGAATGATATGTTTTGCCTTCGGATAAATGAGAAACAACAACACAAGGAAATTTATTGATAACTGCGTGCTTGTGTATATATGTACCTAGTTCACGTAACTGTGGGATACGGAAGCAGAAGGAAACGTAATCCCATTAGAGACATAAACAAGGAACATCTAACTTTTACTCGTACAACTTTCCAGAAAAAATATTGATATCTACACAAACTGAAATTAAGAGTGAAATTCGAATAAGCCTTTTATGTCAACAAATAGAAAAACTTCTACCGCAAAGCTGGAATTTTTGACATTAAATGCTAAATTTCTCCTTTCATAAAGTCTTTTACGAAGTTTTTCATGTGTTCGGAAAATAAATAAAAATAATCCAAAAATATTGCTTAGAACTAGCTCAAAAATTGGTGTTGCAGAGTAGGCAAAATTTTTCGATATCTAAGTAACAAGAAAAAAATGGTGGATATATAAAACAAAGATAACCGTACGATCTTTCCAATCCTGAGCTAATCTTCGCATTTCCCTAAAACTAGAACAACTATCGTCCTTAACTATTTATTTAACAGTATTCTAGTCTAGGTCTACCTCTACCCCTCCTAACTCCTGCTTCTGCCTCTAATATGTCTCTGACTAGACCTTCATGCCTGAGAAGGTGTCCTATCAACTTATCTCGCCTATTTCTTATTGACTTCCATAAATTCCTCTGTTCTCCTATTCTTTCTAATATCTCTTCATTTCTAACTTTCTCTACTCATGGTATCCTCATCATTCGCCTGTAACACCACATTTCGAACGCTTCTAATCTTTTCTTTTCCGCCGCACCCACTATCTATGTTTCGCACCCGTACAGCTCCGCGCTCCAAACATACACCTTTAACAACCTTTTTCGAATTTCTAAACTAACCGTTCGCGAGCATAGATGGAAATTCTTTTTATTAAATGCGACACGACCCTGCGCTATCCTCTCTATATCCCTAATCCGAAAATAATTCTTAAAAATTTGTGTTTAGTCTTACGTGTTAAGTCTTGGTCTTACTCCTGTTATGTATACATATATTCTTTTAATAATTCTTCTAAGCCCAAATGTTTCTATTTACCAACACAATAATCGTCTTTCTGTCATAGATGCGAGCTTGTCATGACTTAAAGAAAATAGTATTGATAGTTGTGAGAGTTTTAAAAACTCGGGAACTTAAATCTTCCTACAAGGTACTTAAAGGAAGTAAAAAATAAAACAAAATTAGTTTGTCTCTAAATTTCAACCATATATTATCCAGATATAAGAACAAAGAACGATTACTCCAAAGACATTCTTGCAGATCCCTTTTTTCAAACAGTGGTACAGTTTCTTCTTTTTATATATTTAGTGTTAAAATCTAGTAAAACAAACTGAAAATGTCAAACACTAAAAATCACTAATCATAAGTAAATTATTTACATTGTTTTAGCTGGTATAGTATTGGCTCCATCTTCACGTTGCCTCGTCAAAGGTTCGACCATTTGTATGTCAATAGGGTCTATATCTTCTAAAAAGAAAAAGAAAAATGACTAACTGAAAACTGTCGCTAGCTCTCCTACTATCAGGATTGGAAAGAATTGAGATGCGTGCACAGCCAGAGTTTAGCAGGAGAAATTTATTCATAAATTAAAGTTATAAAGCTTTTGCTTCATAACTTATGATAAATATCTATTGTGATTTCAAAGTTTCTTTTGTCAGCAAGATGGTGCTTCCGTGTAAAAAAAGGGATAAGTATTTTTCTGTACTTATCTCTTTCCTTATACCTCATTTGATTTCCATTTATTTTCGACATATGCATGTAAACAGTTTCGTTTGGTTACATTTTTCTCCTCTTTTCAAATACTCGGAAGAGAAAACTTTATTCGAACTGAGTTAAAGTCATATGAAAAGAATAGGGCTCTACTCAAGAACCTGCTTGGAATTTTCAATTTCTTTTGCAAATATTACGGAGAAATATGCTTTATTTACGTAACTTAAACATTCTGAATGTGCTTTTGGTCATTTGAGGACACTATGTTCTAATAAAAACGTCTCAACGTTTTGTACGAATAGTAAAAACAAATCTAAATTTTGAAAAATTGTTAGGTATTCAACAGAAAGGAAAACGATATTCGTAATGTGATTATACGATAAAGGAAAACAATGACGCTATTCTTTAAAAAATACTGCAAAGCTTCGAATAGCGAAACCTTTTAATGTTTATGTTTATTGTCATAGAACTGTTGGATGGGTGGAACAATTTATATGCAATCGAATTGCAGGTAGAAAATTAATTCTAGCGTCACTTTATGATAGTATTTTAAATGAAAATTATACACTGGTGCATAGCATTTAAATACCCCTTTGTTTACTTTCGGGAGCCTTCTCGAAACATCTGGATAGTTTCTGTTTTCTTTGAACTGTTTAACTGCTTTCCCAAAACGCAGGTACGACACACACATTTACAAATACGGCGCACATGAAGAAAGGCGCCCGCGGCTAGTCGGCGAATCGATAAGCCGTTCACATACACGTGTGCCCGATCGCACACAAACACGCTCGTGCTCGCTACAGTATCAGTTAGGATTAGGATACTTTTAACGTTTAAAGTGAACAGCATAATTAAGTAATTAAACATTCGTTCCTATCGATGCACTGTGATGGATATTTTGCAAAAAATATATTTTAATCATTTATTTATTTAATGGGTTTATGAAAAGAAAAGTATAACTTGTTCCTCTGAAAATACTTTGTGAAACATCCGATCCAATTTTGATCGTTTCTCTTTTTCTCCTTTGAATGAGAATTGATTAGCATTTTACTTATTCTCGGGTGAAACGAATCGTGCATTCTATCATCTTATTAAGTTTGTTTTGATAATGAAAATTCGCTTCCTCGTCAAATTTTTCAACTTTTACTCGCTCCTTATCTCTTCCTGTCGAGAGGCAACCGCAGAATCGAATATTCATTAAAAGTTTCATACTGCAGAAATGACGCGGAAAATATCTAATGTGCAGATAAAAATGCATAGCATGAAAGCACTAAATTTCCTGAATCTGTCAGAATTCATACCGTGTAACCTGTTTTATTTCGATCGTCAACTAACAAACTAGCCCAGAGTAAAAGATGACGATTTGAAGTTATGGTAAATTGTACGTAATCTACTTATATATAAGAGCAGGAATTTTACGGTGGAAAGTCGAAAGTGTTCAAATTGATCTTCAATTATATCGTAGTTCGCAGTAGTTAGTTTTTAATTCAATCTTTTCAAAAAATATAGGGACACAGTCGATATTAGTTTAGTTTGACCTTTTCAAAAGCATGTTTTACAAACTTGACTACAGAGAACGTGTTAGAATTAGCTACAATAACTATAATAATAATATATACATTTAGTTACAAATACTGGTATGCAAGGGAAGACAAAGTAGGGAAATAGCGAATATAAAGATAGGAGACGAAAAATTAGAAGAAGTGGCTGATTTTAAATACCTAGGAAGTCAGATAAGTCAGGACGGAAGGAGTAGTAGGCATATAAAGCAGACGATAGCGCAGGGTCGTGTCGCCTTTAATAAAAAGAAGTCACTTCTATGCTCGCGAACGGTTAATTTAGAAATTCGAAAAAGGTTGTTAAAGGTGTATGTTTGGAGCGTGGAGTTGTACGGGTGCGAAACATGGACAGTGGGTGCGAAGGAAAAGAAAAGATTAGAAGCCTTCGAAATGTGGTGTTATAGGCGAATGATGAGGATAACATGGGTAGAAAAGGTTAGAAATGAAGAGGTATTAGAAAAAATAGGAGAACAGAAGACTCTATGAAAGTTAATAAAAAATAGATGAGATAGGTTAGTAGGACACCTTCTCAGGCATGAAAGTCTAGTCAGGGACATATTAGAGGCAGAAGAAGGAGTAAGGAGGGGTAGAGGTAGACCTAGATTAGGTTATTGTTCGCAAATAGTTAAAGATGTGAGTGTTTTAGTTTTATGGAAATACGAAGATTAGCTCAGGATAGGAAAGAGTGGAGGTACGTGTGCAACCAGTCTTAGGACTGACGACCTTATGATGATGATGATGAGTTACAAAAATAGCTATAAAAATTAAAAAAGTTTAAGGATATTCTTCCTGCAACTTCAACAATATATTCCACTAAATCAGACTTATGACATCCTACCTAACGTATGATTTTGGTAACGATGCGCTAATAATCACTTTGCGTAACATATTTCAAATATAACTCAAAATGTGAAAAAGTACACACTTGCTAGGTTTTATAAAATTGTCATTTATTCTGACAAATTCTTTTCCCTTTTTAATTATATACTAAATTCATCGACTACAATTGATGTTTAATATTAAACTTAGTTGTTTATAGGGTGGATTTTAAGAGGGGCGGGATAAAGGCTAATCAATTTTTTTGCCATTGTTAATATTATGTAACAACTTATGGTCCGAACTTTTTTGCTCATCTAGTCTTCTGCCAGTCTGGCCAATGTAAATGGCTTCAGAATGATGAATATTTTACAGAAAAATGGAGTATACCAAATAAATTATGAAAATTGTGAGGCCATTTGCATTAGCGAGACTGGAAGCGCCTTAAAATGTAAACTAAATGAGCATAAAAGGTCCATCTTACAAAAAGACAATAGTACACGTTTTAAAAATATCAAGAGCGATAAAGGAGAAAGTCACTATTGATCAAATTGATTATTATTTATCCCACTCTTAAAATACACCCTATAGTCAACTAAGTTTAGTATTTAAACATCAGTTATAGTCGATGAATTTAGTATTAACTTTTATTTCTTTAAAAATGGTGTAAAAATCGAAACGAATTGGTCTGCTTCTTTTCTACATTTGGAGCTTTAACGTGAGAATTCTGTAGATACTGAAGCGCACAGTTCTATCAAAGAACTTCATAAACTAGGGAATGACTACTGACATTAATCTTAAGGATTTTATTTTGTATAAGTATAAACAAGGAAGAGTCATAATATTAAATGCTATCGATAATATCATGCGGAAATAGGGGCTCCTGTAGTTCTACAGGATATAACGTAGGTTATAATGCGATATTTCCGGAGATAGTGAAGCGCACGGTTCTATGCAAAGATTTTCATAAACTAGGGAATGACTACTGACATAAAATTTAAGGATTTTATAATGAATAAGTATAGGGAAGGAGGAATCATAACATTAAATACTATCGATAATATCGAAATACGGGCTCCTGTAGTTCCACAAGAATAAGGTAGGTAAATACAATTACATTTTCTTGGATTTTAATTGCTAGTTGTTGTTAACATGTTTGGGTTTAATTGGAATTGAAATTAAAGTTGCAGTTTATACGGTAGTTTCAAAGTTGCAAAGCTACGAAATAGTTGTCCGAACATTCACCATTTGTAACGGTAACTAACAGGATTGCTACTTCTCCAATGGTAATTATTGAAATTGTTTCAGTTGCAGTTGTTGTTCATAAATGTTTCCCTATGCGCCTCCACTGCAATGATTCGTTTATTTTTAGCGTCGATACTAGACCTTTGTTGAAAAAGAAAAGAAGCAGTTAGATTTCTAGATTTTACTGACAGCCGAAGGAGGGTAATGATTTTTAAGCGCATATGTATATGTATGTGTGTTTGTACGTCTATTTCTTTGCCACGCTTTGTAGTCTATCTAAATTATTTTTAATTGATTTTGACATATGAAATATCAATAGATTCCTCTTATTTGTGGGAGTGACACAGGGTATATAACTTTAATATAACATCCAGTTTCATTCCCTTAAATCATTTATACCATTTAATACACTGAACTGAAATTTACAAAACTCTCGTCCTCAAAAAGCTAAATCGATCATCTTTACGGCATCTCATGCATCTTTTATCATTTTTCTACAATATTCAACCGAAAAGTGCCATTTTTGAACATTCATATGGTGGAAAATTCCAGAAAAAATATGCATTTATGACGATTAAATTGGTTCCTGTAATCCAGGGGTTTTCCTACTGACTTGAAGTCAAAAGCCATTGTTATTATTATTATTGTTTTGATTGGTTAAATTTGTAATATATTTTACGTTTGTTGGTTTGTTAGTTCAATCTATATATATAAAAATGAATTGCTGTTCGTTAGTCTCGCTAAAACTCGAGAACGGATGGACCAATTTGGCTAATTTTGGTCTTGAATTATTTGTGGAAGTCCAGAGAAGGTTTAAAAGGTGAATAAATATGAAAGTTGTTAACTATCTTTCAGATTATTTTTATGTAGATTGATAAATCTTANAGGGACGTTGGGAGAAGTGTATCTTTCTAAAAGGGGACTATGTTGAAAAATAAAAAAAAAATTAAAAAAAAAGAGGTGTCTTCATTTCTAACACGGGTACTTATTGAACCGCCCTCGTAAATCAGGATCATAAGTAATAACACTATTTTAAAAAGTTATAAGGATACATGTACACTGTACAATAAGTATACATATATTGTGATTTAGATGAGGTAAGCAGTACAGAGCGCGGATGTTGTATTTAGGTCAACGACGTCTCCCATTTCCAACATCTGTTAGAACACGTAAAGGTGTCCAAAAGTTTTCGGAACTCCTAAATTTGCATTTTCGCCACGACCATAAATATATTTCATGATAGTTTAACAGCCACCATAAAAATAAAACGAACATTTACGCTTGAACGTTTTCCTGTTAAATTATTCTACACATAGTAACGCAGATATTCCATCATAATTGCATAATAAATTAAGGCGAGACTAATTATAAGTAATGAACAATTTAACGAGCAATTTTGCGTTAATACGTGCACCCACTATTAATTTTTCTCGACACGTTTTTGAAATTATTGTTAGGTATTTTATAGCAAAAACGTTTTAGGGAAGTTAACAGCCACAATTGGTATAACAATAAACCCAACAAAGGATAATTTATCAATCAAGTAAATATAATTCGATCTGGACTACAATAATAACAGACTGTCGGTCTCCTGGGCACATTGTCCTTTCGTGATTGTTAAGTTAAGCTATTCTCCATGAAGTTCCTTGAGGATGGAGAACCCCCCCCCCACATTGAGCACGATAGCATTTTAACAGAATATTTTCTGGGCGGTGAGTAGCTAGTTTCGGACCAGCGGCATTACTACCTTCATGCCTAACCTGACACCAATCGATTTTTATTTGCGGGACTATGGAAAGGAATTGATATACACGTCGTCGATTGCCATGGTGAATGAATTACGAACTAGTATTATCAATGCATTTCGTATAATTAAAGCTGCTGCCTGTATCTGGGACAAAATTCGATCGATGTGGCGTTATCATTTTTGCATTGAAGTTAATGGACGACAAATTCAATACTTAATGAAATGTATTAACGTATTTTTCAGTTTGACTTTTTTACAACAGAAGTGCATTTACCCTGTTTCCTGGCAGATAAATGAATAAATGGCCGATCAGATGAGCGACATGTATACGTATGCGAACTAAGTCTCATTGTATTACAACAGAAGGGTTGGTCAACTATATTAAAACTAGAATCATATTAAAATTATAAAGTGAGAAATTATTTATTCCTGTGTAATTGATTTAATACAATTCTAATGATACGATATAAGTATTTTGAGGTTAAGAACCTACCTGCTGCAATACAACAAAGTTGCAATAATGTGTTTGCAACGTTCTCTTAAATCGGCTTTGCACGTGCAAGTCATTGATATGATATTGCTTAAATCACCCAGAATCACCTCACCAATTATATAACGTGAATCACTTTTTAAATCCGAAGTTTGTAAAAAGTAGGCAGTAAACTTGACGGAATTTAAAGGCTAGCTTCCGGATTTGTTATTTCCGAATTTTATAATGTGATTGGCATTAAAAACACGCTCACCTTCAACGAAATTTCCTTTCCGAGGCTTTGTGTCAGTCCAATCACATATTGTGTCAATACTTATCATTTTATCGTAATTTAAAAATTTGGAAATTGCACGATACACTATAGGAACTACGATAAATTTTCCCTAATCGGCGCCATGTTTTTAGGCTCCTCCCATTTGACGGATCCCAATACATGTCGGAGTTGCGAACTCGACTACGTGGCTGAGTAGAGGGGGGACATCCGTTGCGTGATTTCGTTACATAGCAACTTGCATGAAACGAACTTACCCTACCGTGTGTAAAGAAGTTTCACTTCAAAAAATTTGAGCCTTTTTATTCAAAACTAAAAGCCAATTCCCAAAATATAGAGAGAAAGCATCTAGATAGAGACTATTATTATTCATACATGCTTGCTCATGTGTTGAATTGTTTTCTTATGTTGAAACAGTAACATCTAACACTAGTCGAAAACTCTATATGTAGGTGTTAACAGGAAAACTTGTACGCCATCCTGTTTGATATTAAATATCATGAAATGTCAAGGTTAATTTTGGAAAAATCACTGATATTTATATTATTAAGGTGATATAATGAATGCATCGTTTGATCGCTCTTGTGTGCCGCATCCTAGGTGCTCAACGTTCAACAGAGCAGAATATGCTTATAATAAAGTGAAAATGTTTAGCGTTACAAAGTGGCGAATAAATCCATGGTAACTAACGAAGGTTTTTCTTTATAATACGTCTTTTAGCATCACTAATAAGAACGAAGTAACAGCAAGTTGAAAGTTTCATTAGGATAATATGCTTATATTAGTTCAACATAGTGTAAAATCTGAATTACACGTTTTTGAAACTACTAATTCATTTATTCTATAATGAGCAACTGCTCGTAGAAACCTTTTTGCTACTGTCATATTAAAAACATGCTTTATATTTCTATTTGGTTATAATAATGAACAATTATTAAACAAATTAAGACTAACATAAAAAAATTTAGAAATACAGGGAAACCATCAGAGACCGTTTCACCACCCTGACTCACTTATGTCTCGCTTCTAATGATTCCTAAACCTAATTATATCTATTGTTATTATTTCTGCTATGTAAATGATTATTATTTATTAATTGACCTACTAACCGAGTGTGGTGGGCGCAATTTGAAACAAATCTACTTGCATTTCAATAGTGTTCCTTAGCGTAACTAAACATTGTTGCTATCGAAATTGACAAATGAATATTTTTTAGTTTACTTATTTTGTTATATTTGCAGCCCTGAGTACCTACAATACAAAACATACATGCTGTTATGATGTAACATAAATTTTGGAAACTTATAATTTGGAAACGCTAATCATTTTTCGTTCACTGATAAAATTTTCTTCTCAAATGCAACATTTTACTTAGGTACCAAAAATAATTTTGCTTGTTCTATAAATAAAATATCATGAACATGGACATTTAATACTGACATCTAATCAACAATTTAATTGGAAGGTGAGGCGAAGCGATTCGGGAATTTAGGTCTTTTATTAGACGTTTAAATTCGTTTAGAGGTTGTGCAGAAAAGAATATCAAAAAAATTAAATATGGTAACACATAAATTAAAAAGTAAATAACAGTTTCCTAAGAAACGAAGCGTATAGATAATAAACAGATAAAAAAGTAAAAAAAATCGGCTATGTTATTGTAAAACGATTCTTATTTTTATTACTTAAACAGTGTTAAGTGAATTACGACTTCTTTGCTTTTTTAACTTAATGTGTTGTTTCAATTTATCGCAAACATTTACGCCATTAAGAAGTGTTAACTATTTCTTTTTGCTATCGCATTGAAAGCGAATGTGGAAATATTTACATCTATTTACTTTCACTTTCTTTCTTGGAAAGAATAAAAATAAAAGTCGTGTGAACAAGACCAATAATGATATTCTTATTTTGTAGTATGAGCCTTTGAAATATTAGGAAATGAATAAATTTTGCATCCAGAAACGAGGTAGAAAGATAAAAATGGAAAAATAAGGAATTTTTTACCATATCCGTACCGCAACATTCCCTCCCTGGCAGGAAGTTAAGCAATTTTAAGCAAGGAAAACAATGCATCAGTCATGTACTAATTTAAAAGCTAACTAAGTGCTTCAATGAGAAATATTAAATGTTTATTTAATGCATTCAAAAGAGGTCTGGAAATGCATAATTTATTTCACATGTACTGATAAATATACTGCCTTTGAAAATGAAGATTACATTCTGATCCGATTTGAAAGCATTTAATGAGAATTTAACTACTGCGTGGCTAAAAAAGTTATATATTAATTGGTTAACCAATTTTTGCGCTCACGTTTCGCTAACTTAATCTTAAGCTGCAGGAGCAATAATTTTTAAAAAAATGCCCGGAGCATTTAATTTCTCATAAGGGCACTTAATTAGCATTTAATCTGCATTTAATTTTTCATGCATCTGTTTTTATTCTGCTGACTTTGTCTATCCTACAAAATGGACGTTAGTTAGAGACATAATTAAAGCAGAAACAATCGAAAAGAGAAGCAAAGGAAGATCAAAATTAGATTAATGTGCGCAAGTCTAAGATGTTTTAGAACTTGAGAAATACGAAGAAGTGTGGAGCAGTTTGTCGAAATTATGATTACTTATAATTATACATTGTATTGCTGTTCTCGAATTTCATTAGACACCATGCATGTTAAGGAGTCACTTCTCCCAGATCGTTCAAAAGAGGGAAGGGAAGGGAGGATTGTAATTCTTCGAACAGACCACCAATATCCGTATAAGAGGTCATCTATAAAGTGCGTTACACGTTAAGAAGGGGGGGGGGTCGACGAAGTGCGACATTATGTGACAAGAGAAAGAAGGAGTCCTAAGTTTCGTGACGTCACATTTCAATACTTATACACTAGTTTAAGCGATCATGGGACATTTGGGGTCTAAATTTTGCATCATACAACGTCACTAACCAACACAAGCAATCACACAAGAGGTAACAAGAAGTTTTGCCTATCGCAAAGATTCGTCCTCAAAGAATTGCTGCTAGACCTGCTAAAGAAATTCTTTGTTTGGATGATGACGATGATGCTATATGGTTGAATGAAAAAGATGTTGACACATCGAACGTTCCCGATATTAACAACCCAAACGAGAACGAAGTGACTGCTATGCCGGTTATAATAATTTGGGTTCAAAATCCATGGATTCAAGATGATTACGTTTGTAACGACCAATAATATAATTAAAAATTTATTGTTTTGTTAATTCTTTTAAAAGTTTGATGTGATGTTGATTATATTAAAAAATAATTTACATGGAAACAAAACTAATTTCGGAACTGCTGTTTTAATTTAATAATTTATAGATGTAAAATTGCAAAGTCTCATTGTA
>NW_020438897.1:459197-485350 GCF_000699045.2 Agrilus planipennis
TCCGACAGAACACAGACCAACTTTTACCTGCTGTCTTAACAGCGCGTTTTAGAAAATACCACAAATGGCGTGGTAAACGCCATCTGTAGTATATTTAAACGGACCTTGTTGGAGCATACGTAATCCTAAAATGTAGCATCGTACTACAGATAGCGTTTACCGCGCCATTTGTGGTATTTTCTAAAACGCGCTGTTAAGACAGCAGGTAAAAGTTGGTCTGTGTTCTGGCGAAGCTGCTTGCGACGCGCTGATGAGATCCAAAAAGAACGAAATCGCGATCCGCGTCTGGCAATTTCGACAGAATACAGACCACTTCGAATTATTTTATTCGATTATGCTAACGTGCCTATCACGTTGAGGTTAGCTACGCCGGGATTCGTTTCAGTAAGTAGATATCCATATATTTAAATGGACATCGTATTACAGATGGCGTTTACCACGCCATTTGTGGTATTTTCTCTAATACAAATATACTTTTAAAAAAATTTTGGAAATGTTCGTCATTTTAAATTACGCTTTTATTATCTATCTCACGAAAGAATCACTTAGGAGAGAATAGTGAACTAATAAATGACATACGACTCTAGAGTATAATTCGGCAAACGTAGCACTGAAAACGAATAGTACTATGTGTTTCTAAAGAGTATCAATCAACACCTTTTCTTTGCTCGGTCTATAATGACGCAAGTTCATTTTTTCCTGGGATGGATAATATGCAGCTCAATTTCCAACGTTTTAGGGAATCAGAGATTACGAAATAAGCTGCATGGTATCGTGGAACACCCGGTAGGAACGAAGTATGTTATTTATAAATGTTGGTCAAAATATATTGAAAGAAAACTGACAAATATCTTTAGGGCTATATGTTGCTACTAATAAGTTATTAGCTTCCGAAGCTTTTTAAAATGACTCCTATTCAACATATTCACCAGACGATAGACTAATCAAATCTACTTCGTCAGCTCTCTGTCTCTTTGCAAGCAGTAAATAAGAGGGATGTCCACCAACGCATTCGATTTTTTACTAGCGTTGTCTCGACTAGGGAAAACTCCCTAGGCCCAAAGAATTTAGAGCCAGCTTAGGGAAAAAAGACTTTTATTTAATTTATACTTTACCAAATGGATTTTTGTTGTTTAAAGGTTATTTGCACTTTGAAAACTTATTTAAATTCTTGTGAATAACAAAAATGGAGGTCTTCCTTTTTGTCTCAAATGAGTTTTTTTTATAAACATCCTTTTTTTGGTTTATGAAACTCTGGGAATCTATAAGGAAATTTTGACAAAGAAATTCACCTGGCAACGTTGACTTTTGCTTGTTAGTACCTTGGCGCCGCAACATGTGATAAGGAACTTCGTTCCAGTAAAAAGAACCCCATCAAAAATGTATTTGAAAATTTTTACAAATACCCAAGTTGTAACTTTCGTGCACTGGTTCCATAGCCCTGAATGTTTACAAAACAAAACATCATTACATACTCTATCGCGATGTCCCACAAATTTAGTTTACGTCTTTTCTAAATTGATTAAAAGTCGTATAAAGTCCTCGCAAAGTTCCTACTAGGCTTAAAATTATGATACAACATAAATTCTGGTCGACCAAAATATAATTTATATTTTTTTGTTAGTAGGCATTTCTTATTGAAATCAACGTTTAATAATACAGAAATCAAGGATTTTAATTTGCCGTCGGAAAATTGTTTCTGCGATTTTTTGTAAACGTTCTGAACTTGGATGATGGATACAATTCTTGCTATTAAAAATAAAGCATCTGAATAATAGCACTATTGTTGCAAATGTCACTAACAGTAACAACTTCTTTTCGGTTATTCTTTTTTCTTCTTCTTTAGGTATTTTGGCTCGCATTACCTCCCTTACTAACGGAGAAACATAATTCAGACATCTGTTCTGGAAGCATTTATTTCAGTCGAACGTTTCAAGTCGTCGAAGAAATTTCTCTACAGAAAATTATTTTTCTTTCATCCCAGTCGGTTGGCTCTTGTGTCAGGACAGATAAGCCATTAATCTTAATTAATCTATGACCTAGGCCCCGTCAAACATGAGGAAAATTGGCGGTTTTAGTGAAAGTAAAAAAGCATCTTTAATCTTGTTTCGCTTTAAACACACCAACGTTTCTTGTAAGTACAGATAGTTACATTCAAGCAATTAATGACCTCCGTGCTTTTGCCATTGAATGAGACGTAGCACATGGATGTCATTTTTGTAGTAACATAAACATGTATGCCTAGTCAAATCCTTAATATTTTTAGGATATACACTGAATCAGTATATCGTGTTTTGTTTATAACTTTGGTCCAACTAACGAAAATATGTCATCATGAAATAAATGTTAAATATACTTGAAAATGTAGGGATGAGTTACAAAGATAGAAGATTGATCCTTTGTTTGTATAAAGAGCAACAGGCAGTTATAGAGCTGGGGTAGCAAGGTAGAGAAGCAAATATTAGGAAGATGATAAACGCCGTGGATTTAGTATTGAACATATTGAATTCCACTAAATGTAGTATTGTACTACAGATGGGGTTTATCGTTAAGTTGCAGTGTTGAACGAATTTTCGATTATTTCACAAGTGAAAAATAAGTTATTGTAAAGACATAAAAAACTGAAATAATTGTAGAACAAAACTAAATAAATGGAAATATTAAAAAGAAATTTTGTTTTATTTATTATTATAGTTTATAGATTAGTTAGTATTTATTAGTCATTTACACATGTGGGCTTAAATGTTAAATAATTGTCGCTCAGGCTGTACTTAAAATTAACCAAGCGCTTTACCTAAGTACTGTATACATACATAGATTAATGCTACGTAATAATGTTTAGTTTTTAGAGGACACAAGTTCAGCTCAGAAGTTCTAACTTTGTACAAGTCTAGAATAGTTTTATGTGAATAAAACCAATTGTAATTTTAGTAGACGAGGGAGAAGTCAAACTATAGTGTGAGCAACCCCGACTCTATATACTTAATACTCTTATCAACGATAGTTTCTAACTTCTTGCGAATGATCAGCATTACGGCACTCGTTCCTTAACGAAGTTTTAAACTAAAGCGTAAAACACATGATGCGTTTATCTCTGTTAAACGGTTATTAGTTTTTGTGAAGTTTATAAATATATTACTTACTACTGTTTACTATATAAGGCAGAGAGAAAACAACGTTTCACCTTATGGCATATAGGAATTTTCAAGGTTAGCTTTTGAGTCAATAATTCGTTCTTCATGTCCCAAAAGTCTACATTCAAAAAACCTCTGCAAGATAAGACGAAACGTTGGTGTTGGTTTAGGGATAAACTGTTTTTTGTCCCCATAAGTATTAGCTTTGATTCCGTATATACTCTAGCTTTACGGGTAACAATAGAGAAAACGATAGAAAAAAGGAAACAGTGCGTACATAGGATTTGTAGATTTAGAAAAAGCTTTGACAATGTTAAATGGGACAAGATGTTAAATATACTTACAAATGTAGGGACGAATTACAGAGATACAATAGTGATACTTAGTTTGTATAAAGAGTAACAGGCAGTTATAGAGCTGGAGCTGCAACGTAAACCTAAATATTAGGAAGAGAGTCAGACAGGGATGCACATACTGTCATCGCTACTTTTTAATTTATACATAGAAGACATCATCAATATCATTAAAGACAGTGCAACTGTAGGGATAGATACATAAGGGCAAAAGATTAGTATGCTTAGATTTGTAGATGATATAGCAGTATTAGCATCTAGCAAAGAGGGGTTAAAGGTAGTTTTAAATAAAATGGGAGAGGCAATGACAAGACAGTATTGTATGAAAATAAATAAAAGTAAAACAAAAATACTGGTATGCAAGGGAAGAAAAAGTAGAGAAAGTGCGAATATAAAGATAGTACCTAAACAAAAATTAGAAGTAGTGGTCGATTTTAGGTATCTAGGAAGTCAGATAAGTCAGGACGGAAGGAGTAGTAGGATAACGCAGGATCGAGTCGCCTTTAATCACTTCTATGGACGCGAACGGTTAATTTAGAAATTCGAAAATGATTGTTAAAGGTGATTCTTTGGAGCGCGGAAAAGAAGCGTTCGAAATATGGTGATACAGACGAATGATGAAAATATTATGGATAGCGAAGGTTAAAAATGGAGAGGTATTAGAAAGAATAGGAGAACAGAGGACACTATGGAAGTCAATAAAAAATAGGGGAGGTAGGTTGGTGGGATAGGCATGAAAGTCTAGTCAGAGAGGTATAGAGGTAGACCTACATTAGATTACTGTTCGCAAATAGTTAAGGATGTGGATTGTTCTAGTTTTGGGGAAATGCAAAGATTAGCTCAGGGTAGGAAACAGTGGAGGTGCGTGTAAGTAAAAATAAGAAAATCAATTGTACCACTGTGGAACTCAACTAAATAAACCGTCAAACACCCGAAATTAGACAAAACATTTAGTTACGTCAGACACATTTTAACACTAAAAGTGCCAAGTTCAGTTAGAGACATAAAGATCTCTTAAATTTAGTAACTATTTCACCGGACATAAGCATGTAAGAAAGTTTTTCTGTACAAAGACCTATTTGTATAATTGTTATTGGTACAATAGTTAATTTTGTTTAATTCTAAAATATGGTTCTTCACAAATTTTTTCGCTTTTTATGCATTGTTTAACAAAGGGCCCTTGTCTCAGGAGGCGGGGGAGGGAGTTAACCACCCCTTACTGTGGACAGGTTGGCAAGTACATACAGCAACAATAAAGAACAAAGTAATTAGTGTTTTGCAATTTGCATTAGTACTTCATTTTGATTCCTAATTGCACTGTGAAAGAACGATTGAAATTCAAGTGGTTTTAAGCGGAAACGGTAAACATATGTTGATTGTAAACCAATTTAAATTTTGTTTCGGAAAAGGAGTTGAGAAATGGTGATATTTTGTGGAGATGTTCAAGAAAAAATTACAGATGTGGAGCAAAACTTTACACTCGTTCAGAAAACTTTGAAGTTGTTGTAAGAAGTGATTTAAAACATAACCACATACAAGAAGGGAATTTAGCTCGGCAAGTAGTGAATAATTTCGTTGAAAGAAAAGCTGCAAAGGATGTTTACGCTAAACCATTTAAAGTCAGTTAAGATTGATTTCTTACATATTTATAGAACCAAATTATGATATACAATAGCTACAATAAGAACAACAGCAATTACCCTGTGACCCTTGACAATGTTCGATATTTAGAAGGTAAAACAGTGCCGAATTGGATGTCTCCGTTCTCAATGTTTCAACTTTAAATTATTTTCGTTCAACAGTGTATTATTAAACGTAAAAGTAATAACATACGGTAGTTTGAACTAATTTGAATCTAGAACGTTTCTTATTGGTACGTAAAACAACGGCCCACTTGTTAAATTTCAAAAATTTGAGATACTCTTACCTTTAACTGGAAAGAGTCAGTGCTCGTAGCGCCACGACCATTTCGCGTGCCCATAGCGCCGCGACGTTAGCAGGTAAAATTTGAGCGTGCCTGTAGCGTCGCCACAATGCAATAAATATGTAAGCCTGTGTACAATGGTTTTGCTTATGATTTTCGGTGAAGCTGTCAAAACGTATGCGATCTTCTTTTACAAATTATGACGTAGCTTTTAACTTCTACAACTTTAAACAGACCAGTTTTGTTGTCCAGATTAATAATAGAATTAAGTTAACTAAAACATAAACAATGCTAAAGCTAATGTACATAAGCTTACATATTTATTAAATTGTCGCGGCGCTATGGGCACGTTCAAATTTTACCTGTTAATATCAGAGCGCTGCGGGCACGCAAAATGGTTGCGGCGTTACGGCCACGTAAAATAATTGCGGCGCTACGGGCACAACACCACAGGGAAAGTGGTTGTGTTTTGGGTATTTTTGAGGTTCGCTTTTAATTTCAGGTAATTTTACCGACAAAACATAATCAAACGGAATAAATTTCTCCATTAATTTCCGTTTCTCAACATTCAAATCGGATTATTCTTTGTTGAGATATATCTAGATGCAATTGATTCAAGTTTTAAGGCTTCTTACCAGCATGACGCCAAGTTGATGCTAGGAAACGGAAGAAAGAAATAATACATTCCAACAGCATGAATAGGCCTTGTTAATAAAATTCTCTGAAAACGAAATTGAACCTTGAAAACACCCAAAAACAGTAATTTTCGAACATTTCAAAATTCTGATGTACACAAAATTATTTAAAAAAGACCTTGATATAAACAGGTATTAACTTGTGTGATTACACGTATACCCCCTACAATTTCTAAGAGATTATTCTCTTTAAATAGAGGACACATGGTCAAAGTGCTAATAAGGCAGTATCAGTGTAACCGAAAGGAGATCGGGTAGCAACCCTAATAAGGGTACGGATTACTCTAAATGGTGTGCCTTGCTTTAACAGTAGTAATTTAGTTAAACGAAACATATACACAGAAATAGGTGTAGAAGATATATTGAAACCGTTTGAATGCACTTACATTTACTGAAGCATTTGTAGAAGCCTTAACCACTGCGTGATGAAAATTCTGAAACAAAAGGGATTTTATAATACCTATAAACGAATAACATAGTACAATTTAGCAAAAACAGAAACTATAATTAACTTGTTACTTTTTTCTTCAAGTGGAAAATATTTATTGAGCGCAAGTAGTCACTTTTCGCTTAGTTTTAATTTTGGGTACATAGTACTAATCAAGAATCTCTCAAGAATCAATTTACTTACATTTTTTTACCTGTGAATCAGACGTCTATCTTTTACTTTAATTAATCTGTCCAGGTTTTTGTAGATATTTTTATGCGAATAAGGACATTCAGAAAAGAAAATCAGGACTAAGTTGTTTATCTATCGCTCACGGCATCAGATCATTAAGATAAGTGAATGTAGCCATTTTTATTTCAGCTTAAGAAAACACGGGATAATTTCGAAAGAGTAAGTAATCAGACCATCAGTAGGTGTCTATAAATAGACGTTTCTAACTAAATTACATTTGTTAGTTACTTGCTGAAAGGTAATAAACTCACATAATAGAGTACCTACTAAAGGGATGTTTCAACGAAATTTCAAATCCCTTGGTTCACCGGCTTAGATTACGATATTGTTAAGCGGTTACTTTGTCGTCAGTTGTTTTGTTATGTAGTTATTTTGTTACGCGGTTATTTGCTGTTGATTATTTTATTGTCAGATATTTTAATGCAGATATGTCGTCGCTGCGGAAAATTTAACCCCGGCTTGGGGTAGATGCGATTACTGGGGAAAGATAGTTAAGACGGACGAAATAAATAAGGCAGACGAAAAATTAAAAATTACCTTTAGAAACTTACATGTCCCATGATTTACCTAATTAATCCAAGAAAAGCATTGAAAAACCGGAGTCGGATTAGCGTCGCTCCGAATGCTAAGTAATAATCTTTAGTGTTGGGAAGATTAAAATTGGCAAAGTCCGCAATAAATATTAAAAGGGAATGGACGTATCTCCTTTCTTGTTACTACTTGAGACTGTAGTCATTTGCTGTGTTTTGAACACGCTCTTGTAAAGTTAGGATATGCTTCATGGGGAGTACCGACAAACTGAAAAGAAATAACCGAATAATAGTACGCGGCGCAGCGGTTAGGGGTTGCATAGGTGCTTAAAAGGCCAGGGTCCGCTTTGTCACTGCCTGGTTGGAGTTATATCTTTAAACGCTTTCCTAAATTGAGAATGTTGAGCTTTCTTTAATATCCGATGCTGGTAACATGCTCAAACTTTGCTTGTCTGCATCTCGTTCTGTTACACATTAATTGCTATTCCTTTTTTTATAAGTATCCGCTGCAATTCCCACCTGACATCTCTTTTCTATGTATACGATATTCTCTATGACGCCCGTCGTAAGTAAAAGTAGGCGTTCTGTCAACAACCTCTCTAGTCTAGTTAGTAAGTTGAAAGAAGAAAGTAAGTGCGACAGTTTTATTGCAAACTATGTCAATTTTGAACATCCCAACTGTAACAACTATACTACTGTGCTAGATGTGGAGTACCAAAGAAATTTTTTAAGTGTTTTCATTTTCAGCAACTACTAATGTTGATGGTCCGAATTACGATGGAGGGAAGGGTGGAAGGCCCTCTTGAGTGGTTAGGGTGAAAACAATGAGACGTACGAAATGAAGATAGAATAGGAGTGAAAGATTAGATTATCTGTGGAATATTATTGCCCCAGAATTTGCCTAAGTGATCCAAGGAAATCACAGAAAAACATGGACCAGGGCAGAGAAACCCGGAATTGAACCGGTTTCATCCCGAATGCTAAACAATGGTCTAAATCTCTAGGCTCTAGGTCATGCCGCTTTATGTGTAAAATAGGAGGATCAGTCGAGAAGTTTAAACGTAAACAATTATCTAAAAATCAAGAAAGTGGCAATATGTTGCCATCTACAGATTTTGTTGCTAATTATAATGATTCCTAAAGTACAAACGACATCAACTTGTTCGAAAATGACGAGTTACCTCCCGTCTATCTGCTTTTAATAAAGGATAAAATTTTCGGTAGGTCGAATAAATGCTAGTGGTCAACAATGTTTGTGAAGACAATATTGTAGCGACCACGAGCGTGACTGTGTGCGATCTGGCATACGTGTGTGTGAGCGGCTTATCGATTCGCCGACTACCCGCGGGCGCTTTTCTTCATGTGCGCCGTATCTGTAAACGTGTGTGTCGTACCTACGTTCCGGGAAAGCAATTAAACCGTTCAAAGAAAACGAGACTTCTCTGGACGGCTGGAGAATGTTCCCGAAAGGAGGCAAGGGAGTATAAAAAGGAAGAGACGATCGCCGAAGTAGAGTAGAAATAAATTGACCGTTGCAGAGGTGAATCAAGAGATAAATTGACAGTGATAGAAGTGAAATAAATAGAACAGTGAATAGTAACAGTAGTGTAAATAAATAGAATAATTACCTAAGTTTAGTAATAAGTTAGTGTTTTTAAGTTTAATAGTAATTAATGTAAATAAATAGTTTTCTTTGTAAAAGTTAATTTGTTAAACCCACGAACATTACAATATTATTGCACTATCATAAACTAGAAGAATAGATAAGGACAAAGGTAAGGGTAAAATCATCGATACTAATACTACCTATTGGTCAGAAGCTTGTTGCAATTAATCTGTTAACCCATTATTAATTAGTTGTCTTTCATGTTAATAACTATCCGTAAAATAAAAAAGATTGTTGTTAATTTTAAAACTAAAGAAATAAAAAGGTAAGTCGTTGCTAGTTTGGGACAACTTTCAGTTTTATTTTCAAAAAATCTGTGTTATGGAATTAAACGCCGGACCTAACAAATGTAAAGAAAATTGGGCACATAGGCCTATTAAATAAACAACCTTAAGTTTCTGCTGAACAATTGGTGCGATATTGCAATAATTCTGTAGAAATTAAGGTTATTGTACTTTACTGAGTCATGAAATTATCTATGTTATATTTTAAGGATTTAATGCAGCATGTTTGGTTTTGTGGTATTGTGTACAATATGTATGGGTCACGTATGTATGCCTTCATAAATTTTTAACGTTTAGGAAGAAATTAGAGATCAAACTTGATTATTTATTTTCGCAAACCGTTTCGGGAGAATTGCAAATATGTATCGTCGTTTGTAAAATAAAATCTTACACTGTTTATCGTTCCCCTGTAAATTGCTTGCTTTGATTGCGGGCTCTCTTTTCCGGTTTGCAAAGGGAAAACACTCGAAATCTCAATTTCAGTAAGCAATTCAATTGGCAAGCACGCTCGGCGAAAAACGTAAACCGACGCTACGTAAGCGTAATAAAGAAAACAGCGCATAATTTTCGAAAATACATTTATATACGGCAAACGAAATTCCGGCCTCGTTACGAACGAAAAAGGGTGTAACGACTGCACTCAAACAATTTAACGAATGAATCTGCACTTCTTACACAATTTTCAACCATTTTAGGGCTGAAAATGTAGATTCACAATTATGGGAAAATGAGTGAAAAAAGATTTAACATGCACTGTTCTGCGTCCTATCTCAAACGATAATTGTTCTATCTACATGTGTTAGATAACTATAATTTTGTTTCTTTTTTTAAATTAAGGATATCCAATAAAAATTACTTGTAACAAGTGAAATAATAGAAATATCTTTAAAAAAAATTTGAAAATTTTTTGATTGTTGCTCTATGTAGATATAAATAAAATGTCCACTTTGTTCCTGATAATATAATAAGTATACAAGATGTTAATCCCTAGACAAAAATTTTCTATATCTCTCCAGTCTCTCAGAGTCTTTCAGCGTCTCTCACAGTTTCTCAGTTATTGCCTAGGTGTTTTTATGGATCTCTTACTGTCTCTGTATGAGAGACTCGAACGATAAAATTGTTAATTCAGAGATTCGAGTCTCTCACAGAGAGACTGAATGAATAAAAGTGAAAAATTGAGAGACTCGAGTCTCTCGTAGAAAGACTGGGATCTCTGGAATATGTTGAACTTAGAAAATTTTAACCATGTCTATCGAGACACCACTTATTGAGAGATTCTCTCGTTCAGAGATTGGATACGAAATGAGGATCTCTCTATGAGCGACTCGAGTCTCTTGTTCAGAGACGCTAAACAGTTTTTTTGACAGTCTCTCTCAGCCACACCAGAGAGACTCGATGAGAGACGGAGACTCGAGTCTCCCTTTCAGAGACTCTGAGAGACTGCACATTTTTATCTCGGGAATTTATTAAACTAGACAGCAGGCAATTACCAAAATTTGAATGGTTTTTGGTTTGTTATCTTTTAATATGATATGATGTAGTTTGTAGTGAAATGTACGAAAGAATGAAGGAATTTAATAATACTAGAATTCTAAACAAAAACGATAAATTAACTCATGCCGTAACTGTTTTAGACATTTAAGATTACGACGTATGTATATACGGTTTATCTCGCAGACTAGCAATTAGATTCCACATTGGTGAGTAAAAACGACGAAAGCGACAATACAAAGAAGGGCGAAAATGAAGCAAGGTCTGCTGAAAATGAACACCCCCGTTCGTTACTGCATGTAATAAAGTCAGGCATTATTAAACCAACAAACAGCTTTATAAAATATAATTAATACTCTCTTATTAGGTACCTACATATATGCTATATGCAGATCGCCCTTTTGATACTAAATGCTGTTGAAAGAACACCAGGGGCGGCTTCAGAGAAAATTATTGTACCTATGTACGAATGAAGACAACGTATACTTCGTTTAGTTTCTGCAGCGATGTGACCTTCAGTTTGACCGGCGCAAAGTAGAAAAGAACAGCACTAGGCTAGAAAAGAAAGGAAACAACTCTCGGCCAAACTCTTAACCGATGAGGAGCGTATAATCCGAACAGTACTGAACGGAAAAATTGACCATTTTATCCACTACAATTGCATTGCTCAAATGTGCTGTTATTGGTACCATTTACTACTGAAAATATCAACGAGATGTTTATTTATATTTGAAGACATATTAAATGCTTTAACACTTGTTTTTGACTCGCACTACTATTCATGATTGAGCAAAACTTTTAGCCGGTACTGTATGAAAAAGTATGTTTAATGAACAAGAGTCGAGAGTATAATGAGCTGTTTTCTTCCTACCTATAATTTTGACAGCGCGCATTCATGACATTGGAAGGGGCACATCTCTAGAGAAAGTAAATGAAGTGTAACATCTATGTAGCACCTTGGTCGATAGCTATTTTCAGTTTCGCTTAGCTGTTTCTAAAAGCAAGACTGTTTTCAAAAGCAGGTGAATTGTACTGCTTTTAGTAATTATATTATTATTCCACAAATGAACCATGTTATTACCAACCTAACAGTTTTAATCAATCGGTAAATAAGTTTAATTGCTTTTTAATACAATAAAAATATCGACTGACATTAAACACAATAGATTATTCCGCCAACGTGCGTTTAGCCACAACTCATCCATGATCGTATAATGATATTTAAACACGGCCAACACGTCAATGTTCGCAATTTTTAATTAAAAATTCCAAATTAACGGCAAGGCATTCAGGATATCGAAAGTGAACGAAAGTAGGTACGTTAGTTAGTCCCATCCTTTAATTACACGTTTTAATGATCAGTTCGTTATAGGATGTTTTTATACGTATCTAACGAAAGTCATCATATTAGGTCTGTAGTCCTTAGCAGGAAAACTAAACAAAAACTTTATCAAGTTACCCATAATCAAAATAAATAAAATTGTATCAGCCTTTGGATTTGATTAATTAATTATTACTAGAAGAGGAAAAAATTGAATTTAATATTGTAGGTAATATTCCACCTCTAAGGGTGTATTTTCAAAATTTTGAGTTAAGTTTGTACACACAGGTAAAGCTTTGAACTAGATTTTTATTTTGAATACAGAAATTTAATTGTCTTGAAGCAGTTAATAGCATTTTATGCAGCAATTTGTCCTAAATGCCCCATACACAATTACGATAGCATACGCAACCCTTGAAAATAGCAGTGTTTTCGAAAACATTTTGTGGGGAAAACTGCTGCTGTTGAATATTTAACGATTTTCAAAATTGAATAGGTACTCGTAGGAAATTTCAATAAAAGCGTAAACGCATTAGGTACTTAACGTTTAAGGGCCTGAAAATCGACACTGGGAAACAATTTTCTGAAAAGAAATGGAAACAAAGCGAGCTCTCACTCTCTCTTTTTCTCTCTATGCAAGTAGTAAGCAAGAAGGAGAAAGATATCTACTAACATGCTAACATTCGATTAATGGCCAGTGTTGTCAGACTTTTGGAATTCAGATTTAGGTGAGAGGAAAGGGTATTGTTATTTTCATAATTTTCTTATGACCACATGAATTCTTAATGTTTAAAAGTTGCTTGCACATTTACAATTTCCTTAGAAGCAAGAAAAAGAAGTTCTTCCTTTTTTGGACCAAATTAATTTTTTTTTTTGAAACATCCTTTCTTCGCCATAAGAATCTCCGGGGAAATATAAGGAAATTTCGGTAAAAAGGCAAGAGAACAAAAAGAAATTCATCTGGAAACGCTACTATTTGATAGTTACCTCTTTATCGCATGTCACGGTGATGAGGAACATATTCCAGAAATCATATCATAATCATAGTAAGTCCACACAAATTTACGTTAAAAAGATATAAAAAAAAACCTCTAAAAAGAAATCTCGATGTTTAGAAAAAGAATGGAATTTAGTTTATAATAGGCAAATTACAGTTAAACACACAAAAACAAATCGGCCTGCGGGTCTGACTATGTATACTGTATGTCTTTGAGGTTGCTGAATCTAAATCCGAGGTCAATTTAACTCAAGCACGCAGGGTTTGAACATTACTTAAGTACTTTAAAATCCATTCAAACCGTTAAAATAAATTTCGGCTTGAAGGTCTGACTATGTTACCTACTGTATATTTTTAAGGTCGCTGAATCCAAATATGGATTATGAAAAAAAGCATGCTGATGAAGTTCCAATGGAACGCAATGGGATTTCGATTTCTGAACTCAATGGAAATTTCATTGCGTTCAGCAATGGTAATGCCATTGCGTTCAGCGATGGAAATCCCATTGAGTTCGGGAATGGGAATCCCATTGAGTTCGGGAATGGGAATCCCATTTGCAATTCTCCATTTATTATCATTAATTATTATCAGTGGTAATGTAATGGCATTTTTTTAATGGAAATGGAATGGACATTTTTCCTACGGGATTCAAAGACCCCAAAAACATGCAGTATGTATAGGTACATAGTCAGACCCTCAGGCCGAATTCCTTTTTGAGTGACTCGAGTTTATTTAAGGCAGTAGTACTATATAAAACACAAATAAACAACTACATTAAATCAAGTAACTCCATAAATAATTAAAACCTCTTGCAAAGTAAAGGTCATCCCTAAAAGGCACCGGACGTTCGCCTTGTAAAATGATAATGAAACCCTCATATTAACGTATAAATCAAATGTAGATGCTAGTTGTAAATTATTTTAATTGTCGGTTTGGCCCAGTGCCGTAAGTAACGTCTTCTATTTAAACCGCGACGGTATAACTTACAGCAGTGACGCTTGGCTTCTCTCTACGCCGGCTACTTCAACCCTTGTCACGGTCAAGCTTTATTAAATTTAGCACCAAGTTCTTACAAAACCAGCACTTCCTCAAAGCCAAAATCGAATTTCTATTTCAGCCACGTGGATTACCCAATTTCAGCAAATAAAAATCAAGATTGTGTAGGACGCGCATACGTAGTAACGTAGTTCGTTCTTAATTTCGACTTAATGATTCAAAAATTAAGAAAGTACAGGTATTCAGAATAGTTTTAATTGAGAACATGCACTGTCAAGTATTACTTTACAATTGGTTAGAAAGATATATTTTAGAAACGAACTCCTAAAGTACCAACAGGCCAAAGTACCTACCAGCAATAATAGGATCGTTTCAAGCTTTGTGACAATAAAAATGTGACGTTGTATCTGAGTTTATCGTCATTATTATCGATTTAAATATAAAATCTGCGGAACTATTAAGAATTGATGTCACAACATAGTTGTAATAACCGATGTTGTCATAATATTCTTTCATGCTACATTCTGTATATTGTTCAAGGTGGGTGAAAGACTACTGACTTATGCCTTCTATAGCTACTTAGAAATGGACAACAAAGATTTTCTGTTCGAGTAATTAGGGCATCTTAAGGAGTTCTTTTCTTAAAGAAAAATCTCTGAATTCGGAGGAATCCTTAATGAGCACCTACTGAACATGCGCAATAGTAAAATGTTCAGGAACAATAATCTTTCAACATGACGTTTTAAAAACGCGAACAAAAACACACCACTATCCAACAGAAATCGCGAGAATCAAATCAAATCAAACTGACAATAAAAATGCGTTCGAGTGGATTGCAAAAATTTCTGTGAAAAACTTTTAAAGCCAACGGTTTCGTTTAGAAGGCATTACTGATGAACAAAAATACCAAGGAGAAATAAAGGAAAACCATCTTTTCATACTTTAATGTAAAAACTTTTCAAAACATTCTGATAATAATTTTTTATTATTATTTTTTGGAAATATTCAACATTCAAAAGTACGATTTGCGAAGTAAATAGTATTTTTCAAGAAACAGTTGACAAAGAGTTAACAAAATGAAGCTGTTACCTAGCTTCATTAACTTTAAGTACCGAGAAATTCAGTTAAAAACTGTAAGATTCTGAGAGATAAAAGAAAGAGGTCATTTTATGTTGGTGGTCAAGTTAATTACCTGCCACAAGATTAAGAAGTTCTCTTTCATTTTTAAATTAAGCGTTATGTATTTTGCTAGTTAGAAACAATTTCTAGACATTCAAAATTTTAAATTAGTATAAATTATGTTAATGATGCAGTAGGTTGCAATAACCGTGCCGGACAGAAACAAAATGATATAAACGTGTAAGATCGACGCTACGATGATGATCAAATGGTGCTGCAAATAAAATTTTGAATATAAAACTAACCCTAACTAACAGTAAAATTATAGTTATTATCACTCTACAGAGACAATCAAAAATAGCATTCCTTAATACTATTGCTTAAATTTACATAAACGCATGTATATGTCACAATGAAAATCCGGCAACAAAAACGATCACGATTAGTATAAAATAATATTTATTGAATGAACGTATTATACGCAACTAAATATTTGTTTAAAATCAAATGTTGATTATTAAACATAACGTAACCTAACCTCCGTGTACTACACACATGTACTGATGTTAAGCCATTTTACGTAAAACGTGACAAACAAAACGAAATTGTACGTTTTACTCTATTTGTATGGTTCTTGAACTTTCATAAAATCTTTTCATTGAAACAGATTTTTTCTGCAGCATCTGAGGGCAACCGTCAAATAAAGAATTTTATTTTGCTTGAAAGACGACTGTTTTTAATTTTAATCTGTCTCAACCAAAATCAGAAAAAATAAATCAGGATAAATACGAAAATATATTTGTTCTAAATCTTATATACTCTAGAGTTATTACATTTTGCATGAACAAATTAAAAAAGTTTCAAAAAAAAGAAAAATAACAGACTGAAGTGACTAAAGATTATTTAATTTTTAAATGTACTCAAGATATCTTTACGTTTTAAGTCCGTCACAGCCTTTCTCGTAATACTTTTTCGATACTTTTTAATTATCATTATACATAGTTTTTTTTATTTAACATACTGTGGACCATGTGGAACATCACGGTCCCACCAAGTCACTTGTATTTTTGTACGATAGTCGTAAGGGACATCCCTTAAAGGAGCCATCTTCAAGTTTCTCTTGAACCCAAAAAAAAAAAAGAATTGCCTACCAAACCATTTCCTTGCGTATTTTCGTAATAGAATGTTACTTTTTATGTTCTTTGACAATTGGCCGATGCTCTGTTTTTCAATTTTCACTTTTACAACAATTTTCTAGTTATATTCTAACTATAAATAATGGATTCAATTACAAATACTGTACATAATACCGTAAAGTGCATGGAAAACACAAAAATATATATAAAAAATACAACGTGTAATTATACAACACGCTACTGAAGTGAAACTTCTTCAAACACATAAACATACCGGGATAAGGGTTAAGGAATTGGTTTAATGGTATTATTTGTACACTATGCTTCGCACGGGTGCAATGCTGATAGTAAATATACTATAGAATGTCTTTATATACAACAATCACAGCCTTTTTGTTATTAGACAATATAAACCGGCCGGTACCGCCGCAACCGCGATGTCCCTGCATTTTAAGTCTGTAATATCTTCGAAAATATTTAAATTACATGATGTAAGGGCCATATTGATCTATATTAAATGCTCAATGTATTTAAAAGTACTGAATTGGATAAAGATTAATGCTGTATCGCTTCGTAAATAAGCCACTTCTTTTCGTAAAAAGTAAAGGATAAAAAATGGTTATTGTGGGTTATCCCTAAGAGATAGACATATACCATCGCGGACTATTTTGTATACCTTTTTAACGTGTACAATACTGTAGTATATTATTTTGATCTATCTCGTGAGGTTCAGCCAGCGTTTGCAATATAAGCGCAAAAAAACGTGTTTATTTACTACATCACATTACAAACCTCTAAAATTATCAGTGTTTCTGCATGTATTATACATGTAAACCTTCCCCTTGAATTACTCTATCTATTAAAAAAACCGCATTAAAATCCGTTGGGTAGTTTTAAAGATGTAAGCATACATAGGGACAGACAGCGGGGGAAATGCGTTGCACGATTTCGTTACATAGCAACTCGCATGAAACAAACACCCTACCGTGCATAAAGAAGTTTCACTTCAAAAGAATCCTTTTGTGACTGTATCTCGGTAAAGTTTATTTTGCAAAAAATTGATTAAACTTTCCGACTTTAAATTCTGAATGATGTAAAAAGTAAGCACAGAACAATGCTCTGAGTGTGTTTAACCGTTTAGCAATAATTCTGGGGCTTGTGAATTTGCTGTTAATACAATATAATGTACTTATTAAGGGCCGTCTCTATATCTGAGACCTGTTTGAAACCAACTGCTGCGTGTATTAATGTTAGTCGGAAATTCAATTGACAGCTGACTCGCAGTTGTGCAACCCGGGAAATTTGATTAGGAAAGTTCATTCCGTTTCAATCCCTTTGCTTACCATCTTGAATACAGCTCATTTAAAGTACGAAAAAAACAACTACAAGTAATTGGAACTTGGTCAGAAAGGTTTAAAAAAGTAAAGTATGTAAGTGAGATTTTGTCTTCCTAATTAACGAAAAGTTAATGTATCATCCCATTGTAATATAAGAAACTATTTTTGTTGAAATATTGTAGAACACAGACTGGATGAAGAAAAGAAACTAATGCTCCACGTCATATAGAACAGAGAGCAGGTAATACAGAATATAAAGAATCTCTTTGGATTCAAAAAGCTTTCATAGCACAATAAAAACGGTTTTAGGTCCTCCTAAAAATAAAAGCAAAGAAAGATATGACGAGCAACCTGCAGCTTTTTCTTATTCATTTTTCGTTTTTGTGACAATATTATATTTTAGTATAACATTTCCGTTCTACTTATCTTACTAGTTATCTCTACTTCGTTAACGCTAAACTTCATTTAAGGATAAATTATGTATCTACTTCCATCTAATCGTAATTCACTCAAAATGAATCCAAAGGCATATTTGTCCTGTACACTAATAAAAAATCAAATCTTATCTAACCAATAACCTAAACATTATGGCAATATCATTATCGTTAACGTTACGTTAAGTGATGTTTATTTAATGACGATGATTAATTTTCATATTATTAAAAAAATGCTCTATCTACATAGTTTGACATAAGCCAAACTGTAATTAACAAACATGTAAAAAACAAAGAGAACAATAGAAAAGGTTCAGTAGATTTATTTGAAAGCTTCCACGAATTCAGGATGATGTATTAGGTGTGCTAAAATGTATTGAAAGTTGATGCGTAAAACTTTGTCTAATGTTGGAAAGGTCATGTTTCTGTAGCAGGACGTGTGTCCTTTGAGTATTTGGATCTGGATGACCGTGATAATTTTCGTAATAAAAATGCTTTTTTACATGTCAAATACGTTAGTCGAAATTCCATTGTGCGTGCAATTTTCGACACAGAGAGAATATTGAAATATTGAAATGAAAATCTGGAGAATCCGACTGAAAGAGGCGTCTAACTGCAAAACGGCCCTATTGAGTTGATGACAAGGTTGATGGTTTTCACTCAATGCTGAAATAACCAACATTTTCCAAAGGTGGTGAGCTACGCCGTGGGTTCAGTTCAGCAAGTAGATACCTATCTATTATTTAAATAGACCTTGTTGAGCATAATGAATTGCACTAAATATAGCATTGTACTAAAGATGGCGTTTACCGCGCCATTTGTAGCATTTCATAAAACGCTGTGTTAAGGAAGCAAGTAGTCTGCGTTCTGTCGAGATTGTCTGCGACGCGCTGATGAGATCCAACAAGATCGAAATCGCGATCCGCGTCTGGAAGTTTCGACAGAACACTGACCACTTCGAATTTCTTTGTTCAAAATTTTCCAAATTTTGGAGCCCCTAACGACCAGGTACGTGAATTCCTTTAGTCAAAATTGACTTTATATTACCTAATATAAATTTACCTCGAAAATTTGGTTAAAAATTATTACTGAAACCGCGGTATCCAGATGGTTACAGGTAACACTTCCATGATACAAGTAATGGTATAGAAAAAATTTTCCAATTTTACACAAAATTGTAAGTATCAATTTTCAATATATTCTAGTATACCTAGCGAATATGATACCATTGGTTATCGATTGCGTTTAAATGTAACATTCTCTTTTATCAATAATCCAAAAAGCAAATCCAACATTTACATCACTCTTATAGAGTGAAATTTCTTGAAAAACGTGTCTTGTTGTTGAAATTAGGTTTTGCGTGAACCTTCTTTTCGATTAGGCACGACAAAGACAGCACAGTTTCATTCATTTACGAAACGTCAATGCTGGCCAAGATGACTGTTCAATGTTGATTGTAAAGTTTGAGTTTTTTTCTGAAACATAATGACGTATTTTACTGAATAGCTCGTGTGTCATCGTATTGCTCCACTGCCGGTTGCTAGGTGACGCTCTTTCTATTACGAGCAACGGGAATAAAAGAAAAAGCACATTCTTCTTCGTCGTAACCCGTGACAAGTAAGCGCCGAGGTCCTTTTATTTTTTTCTCCTTTTAGTCCTACATGAATTTATTAGTCTTGGCTCCTTTAATTAAATCAACAGCGCCCGCTGGCTGCAGAGAAAGACGAAGTCTGTAGCCAAAGATTAATTGAAAAATTCTCGTACTTTGAAAGTGGATTGAAAACGAGTGTAATTTCGGGATTTACTTATACAAAAAAAAAGTCATGCGGTCTTATTGATTCGCGCCCTTTCCGTTATTCGTACTTCGTCTACTTCTACTCGTGCTTTGCTTTCGTTTCTAATAAGCTGCTATGATGAAAGACCTGATGAAATCTTCGTTTGGCTGAGGATTGATTGATAAGAAGAAGAGTAAGGCGTGGAAGTAGATAAGCTTAGGAACTTTCTTGTTACGGGACAAACATTAATCAGTCCTTTTCAGGATTGGCTCCAAGGTACACATTTTTCCAAGTCAGTCTTACTTTATAAAAGAATACCGAAAAGAGGATCCTGGATGGAATCATAAAAACGTACGTAAAATTTAATTGATAGTATTTTTAAAAAAAAAACTATTAAAGACATTTATTTAATGAAAGTATGAAATTATTAAGCTTTAGGAAAAAATGCTTTTAAAAACTTCCTATTTAAACAAGTTAAAAATAAATAAAGGGGGCAGAGAGGGGTGAAGATGAAAAAGAGAGTAATAAAAAAGAATTGAACAGGAATCCAAACCGACTTAATTACATAATGGCTATTGACTAATAAATGTCGAGTTACGTGGTTACGTCTAACGATTCAAGGGGATTACACCTTAACATGGTATTACCTTTTAGAAAACTTTAACTGATATTTATTGAGATAGTTAAAAGCTCAAAAAACACGAAACCGACGAAACACAAATCTAGTTTGTTCTTTTTCTTTGTTTTGTATTCATATTGCATTTTTGGCCATATTTAAGTACACTTGTTTTTGGGTATGCATCTTCTATAACAGTTGTTGTCGTAGGGAAGGATTTGTAGCCTTTAACTAATTAGGTAAACGGATATCTAACATATAAAACCGATTAAAAAGCATTCAACTTTGTATGATTCCTATCTTTCTTTATTTCTCTCACAAAATGTATTTCTGATATGCTTCAAAATTTTAATTAAAAAAACTAATAAAGCAATTAAGAATTTAAGAACAAAGGCTTTCACGGCCGGAATCCATTGTAGAATGAAGATTCGGGCTATAGGGCCGTGGTCTAAGTGAACTATTCTGTCCAGACGTTACGTCGGCGTGGTGAGATTTGAAATCATGCCAAAATTTATGACTGCTTCTATTCCGAGAGAAATTATTGTGATAGGAAGGATTTAAGTAAATGGATGCCTTTAGATAAATACTTCTTAATTCATTTCAATGTTTGTTAAAAATGTTCCATAATTTACAACAGTGTTAAATGATATGTTTTAATTAGCGGAAGAATATCTGTCTGATCCTCNATTGGCTCCAAGGTACACATTTTTCCAAGTCAGTCTTACTTTATAAAAGAATACCGAAAAGAGGATCCTGGATGGAATCATAAAAACGTACGTAAAATTTAATTGATAGTATTTTTAAAAAAAAAACTATTAAAGACATTTATTTAATGAAAGTATGAAATTATTAAGCTTTAGGAAAAAATGCTTTTAAAAACTTCCTATTTAAACAAGTTAAAAATAAATAAAGGGGGCAGAGAGGGGTGAAGATGAAAAAGAGAGTAATAAAAAAGAATTGAACAGGAATCCAAACCGACTTAATTACATAATGGCTATTGACTAATAAATGTCGAGTTACGTGGTTACGTCTAACGATTCAAGCGGATTACACCTAAACATGGTATTACCTTTTAGAAAACTTTAACTGATATTTATTGAGATAGTTAAAAGCTCAAAAAACACGAAACCGACGAAACACAAATCTAGTTTGTTCTTTTTCTTTGTTTTGTATTCATATTGCATTTTTGGCCATATTTAAGTACACTTGTTTTTGGGTATGCATCTTCTATAACAGTTGTTGTCGTAGGGAAGGATTTGTAGCCTTTAACTAATTAGGTAAACGGATATCTAACATATAAAACCGATTAAAAAGCATTCAACTTTGTATGATTCCTATCTTTCTTTATTTCTCTCACAAAATGTATTTCTGATATGCTTCAAAATTTTAATTAAAAAAACTAATAAAGCAATTAAGAATTTAAGAACAAAGGCTTTCACGGCCGGAATCCATTGTAGAATGAAGATTCGGGCTATAGGGCCGTGGTCTAAGTGAACTATTCTGTCCAGACGTTACGTCGGCGTGGTGAGATTTGAAATCATGCCAAAATTTATGACTGCTTCTATTCCGAGAGAAATTATTGTGATAGGAAGGATTTAAGTAAATGGATGCCTTTAGATAAATACTTCTTAATTCATTTCAATGTTTGTTAAAAATGTTCCATAATTTACAACAGTGTTAAATGATATGTTTTAATTAGCGGAAGAATATCTGTCTGATCCTCGTATAAAAGTGTGAGAAAATGAGAATTTCACAAAGAGTAGATATTCATGTGAAAAGTTTTCGACAAATTGCAATTGTAGGTACTTAAACCACTAAAGACTAATGAATTTTCTTTGACAAGGACGAAATTATCGGAAATGGAGAAACTACATAGGTACGGGTCATAAGCACGTATACGTGCTTATGACCCGTACCTATGTAGTTTCTCCATTTCCNTAGACGACTAGACAATTCTCAATGTAATCTAGTTAGAAGACTAGATAATTCTCAATGTAATCTAGTTAGAAGACTAGATAATTCTCAATGTAAACTAGTTAGATGACTAGACAATTCTCAATGTAATCTAGTTAGACGACTAGATGATTCAGAAGTAATGTCTGGTTAGACGACTAGATAATCCAGAAAATATGTCTAGTTAGACGACTAGATAAGCCAGAAAATATGTCTAGTTAGACGACTAGGCAATATATGTACATTTGATTAGACAACTAGACGAAATAACACGCCGATTCTGACAAAGACGAGATTTGATGAAGATAATGCGTACATATGAACATATGGACGTATGAATGCGAAAGGTTGGCAAATGAAGTAATTAATTTTTGTTTTCAGACTAGCCGATATTCTGAGGACAGAATGATGACAGGATGGCCGAATGTAAGGGACGCGGAAGAGCAGCGGTTCCCGATACCTGATCGGAGCGATGTTTAGTCTAGAGGGTCGGGAGGGGTGCCGACAAATTCGGCTGAGACAAGGACTTCATTAAATATAGGATACAGAGTTGGTTAAAAAAGATATTAGGTGTTTAGCTTTGCCAATGGGCGGTTGCTTTTTGTTATTTCATATGGATAAGCGTTCCTTTAAAATATACTTAATTGTTTTACTGAGCGTTTAGTTTTTTTAAAACCGCATATTAATTTCTCCTAACACGAAAATTATAATTTTTGCGTTGTCATAACAATTTAGTTTTCTCAGTGTATACGCCGTAGATAGCAAATACTTTTGTAATGTATTTATTAAACATTTAAAATACCAGATCCATATTGTGTTCATAATTTTAATTTCGGTAGTAACTCATTTTTCATGTGCATACATACAACTAAATGTTCACGCTGAGAACGTGTACAATGTTTCAGGCAAAGAAAGCTAAATGCCCTGACATGTATACAACGTCATGTCATAAAAGCTCAGAACTTATACTTTCAGTCAGGTCTCCTTTAGTCAGTAGATACATGGATACAATACGATACTTATTCTCGAAACATTTCGGCTTCAGAATTTGTTACGATGTCGTAAAGCAAAGTGTATTTGCTATTATTCACGAAAATGCGTCGGAACTTACGATTTAGAGAACGCGGAAACAGCTAAAACTGTGTAAATGTTTGTAGATTTTGAGCAATAAAACAAGAGAACAAAAAGAAAGAAACTAATCTAGGTATACACATATATAAATAAACTGAATTAAAAGTCACTAAAATTATTTTATACTGATACTCGAACTAAATTCGTAATGCATTTTTATAAGACAGCGATGACAGAAACAGCAAACTAGACAGTTGTTTACCAGTAGGCGTCTTCCTGCAATGTTATTCTGAATTGATAGGTAGTGAAATTCTTAAGAATAGTCCGTAGAAGAAACCATCTAGAATATTTGCACAAAAATTTTGTGAAATTTACAAAAGTGCTAGTATAAATTAAATTTTTGTAACATTTACAAAAAGGTATTGTAAATTTTACAATTTCTCTTTTATCTAGATGTATAAAATTATATCGGCTTATCAATTTTTGGTGTATGTTTGGAGCACGGCGTTGTACGGGNAATTAGAAGAAGTGGCTGATTTTAGATACCTAGGAAGTCAGATAAGTCAGGATGGAAGGAGTAGTAGGGATATAAAGCAGAGGATAGCGCAGGGTCGTGTCGCCTTTAATAAAAAGAAGTCACTTCTATGCTCGCGAACGGTTAATTTAGAAATTCGAAAAAGGTTGTTAAAGGTGTATGTTTGGAGAACGGCGTTGTACGGGTGCGAAACATGGACGGTGGGCGCAGCGGAAAAGAAAAGATTAGAAGCGTTTGAAATGTGGTGTTACAGGCGAATGATGAGGATACTGTGGATAGGGAAGATTAGAAATGAGAAGTATTAGAAAAAATAGAAGAACAGAAGACTCTATGGAAGTCAATAATAAAAAAGCGAGATAGGTTAATAAGACACCTTCTCAGACATGAAGTTCTAGTCACAGATATATTAGAGGCAGAAACGGGAGTTAGGAGGGGTAGAGATAGACCTAGATTAGATAATCTATTCGCAAATAGTTAAGGATGTGGTTGTTCTAATTTTAGGGAAATGCGAAGATTAGCTCAGCATAGAAAAGAGTGGAAGTACGTGTCCAACCAGTCTTAGGACTGACGACATAATGAAGATGATGACGATGGCACTAAAACCGCATCTCAAACGTTTCTAACTTTTTCTTATCCGCGCCGCGCCTACCGTCCACGTTTCTCACCCGTACAGATATAATTACATTATAATTTAGTAAATCACAAAGCAGCTCTATCTGAACACATTAGGTTCTCCATATCCTTTCATTAAAATTCAAACGTATAAATTTTGTATTCTACGAACTGACTCGCGTTTATACAATACTGTTCAAGCTCTCAAACCTATTGTATTATTTTCCGTTAGAGAAACAGAGGACTGGCGATGATTTATTATTGATAAGGAAAAATATAGGGTCTACGTGGTCGTATATTACTATTTTCGTGGGGCATATCGATTAAGCTACAGCATGGCGTGAAAACCAAACATAATACAGGAAAATTACTAGCGCAAACTTTACTGTACCGTTTAAGTTCCCCTCGCCGATGTATTTAGTTCACCAATCACGTCATCGTTTAGAAAATCACGTATTACACCCAAAAACAACGCCGTTAGTCAAGTGAGATATAAATTTCCAGAAGAATTATGAGCTTTAATAACTGTTTCTCCTAAAGGTATGAACGTGCCAATTAAATTGAATAGTTGGTTTGCTCATAAAAACGGCAACCTTCATTTTATATTATAACTAATCACTCAACTTGTAATTAACGCATAGGAAATTAAAAATTAACTTGTTAAATTCAATTATGTTGTTGTTTGTACCTCAATGGCGGAACGCGGGAATATGGATTTTATTAATGGTAGGGTTCTTTTAATTGCCAGGAAAAAAAAAGAAAAATAAATACTATATACAAAAGCATAATTTATTATTAATCCACAACTATATCATGTACGGTTTTATTGTGGAATGTAGGAAAAAGTTTGACTGAATATTTAATAGTTCTCGGAAAATATGTTTCAATCAACAGCCACAATTGTTACGAGGAATATAAATGACCATCAGAGTTCTTTTAATGTACATTACCTTACTAATGATGTTTGGGAGGTACCTGTGTCAAAATGCTACGAGACAAATAAAAATTTTGAAGAACGTTCCTCATTCAATTCTAGAACTCCTGTAAATCGATTCAGTAAACCGTTAAAAAGTTATTGAAATTTTAAAAAATTGTAATTTTAAACGTCATTTTATGGAGATTCGTTAAAGGAACAGATTAAATTTGTTTTCATTAACAGAAAAAAAGCTACCAGAAATTTCAAACTTTTATAATAAGTAACTTCAACTATGGAGAATCACTTTAGCGTAAGTTTATTCAAATTTATTATACTAAATGGTTATCTAGGAAAAAATGATAAATTAGCTGAAAATCTCGCTTTTACTTGATAATATAATGATAATATTGATAATTGTCTCAAATAAATGCAATTTTATAGTTTTAATTATTTTTTAAACATATTAAAAAGTTTTACGCTCATTATTAATAAAGATTGAGACTAAATATTTTTTTGTTTCGAAGTTGAAATCAAGGCATATTCACTGCCAAAAGTCAGTTAAAAATTTTCCATATTATT
>NW_020438897.1:486826-523179 GCF_000699045.2 Agrilus planipennis
TTGAAATCAAGGCATATTCACTGCCAAAAGTTAGTTAAAAGTTTTCCATATTATTCGTTATTTCTTATTTTATTAAAAGTTTTTGGTCAAATTCCAAATTTTCTCTCAAACCGTATACTTTTTTTTAATATAGATAGTACTTATTTACCTCATGATATGCTGCAAAACCTAATTAATCGCGAATTTCTAATTTTAATTGATTCAGAAAAAAGTGCACCAGTCAAAGTTAATATTTTTTTCTTTCTACGATTTATATTTTTATACCTTGATGTATTTACAAAAACACAAAATGCACTGTGGCAGTATTACAAATGTACGAATTAAGCTGAGCACAAATCTTGTTTGGATTAGTTAGAGTTCTATAGGAATGATATGGTGCATAGAATAAAATTTTGTGAGTACATACCATATTGTTCGCCGTATTGAGCAGTTTCTATTCCTGCATATTTATGCATATGCCTAACATCTTTAATTCTAATTGGTCACGTAATAATACCTTCTTGGTTATATATTTCTTTATTTTTGGATTTAACAGAAGATCATTTTATATTTCTTGCAATTAAATGGTATGAATAATTAGAATAATTTTTTGACTTTTNACTCTTCCCGAATAAGGAACGATTTTGAACAAGGATTATCTCGAGCGTGTCACTGCTGTATCGCAAGATATTACTTCCTCCAGTTTGGATGGGTTCGAAGACGCTCGTCTCCTTGATGAG
Organism: Agrilus planipennis; assembly: GCF_000699045.2. Lineage (NCBI taxonomy): Eukaryota > Metazoa > Arthropoda > Insecta > Coleoptera > Buprestidae > Agrilus > Agrilus planipennis. The sequence continues at coordinate 487,546 of NW_020438897.1, forward strand.
GAAAGTGCAGAAGGGATTACATAACCTTATGGAGTCACATTGCAAATGATTTAGCGCTCAATGTGGGATGATAAAGGATTAGGTATGAAACGGGCACTGTTTGACTGCCATTACAGGATGCTGTTAACAAGAGGATGCAATTAGCCATCAGTCGGACGACACTTACTTGTGCAACATGCGTTACACGTGAGCTACATACATAATCGAATACATGACATACCTATACCTCAATATTAATAGATACATTAGGTAACTAATGTATCATACGTGCATGTATTGCATTGATGTTTTAAGTGCAATTAATAGACATTTCATCGAATTCAAAATCGATAGTTATAGTTTGTATACGTCTGATAATTAAAAAATAATAAACCGTTTGCAATTACAGAAAGCGCCATTAACGAAAAAAAACCCGAGTTTCCATAAATTAAGACGATTAAGTTACTATGTGTATTCAAGCCTGTCGCTTAATGAAGTTCTCCCTTGCGTTAAATTTTTGATAAATCGCCCTAATACATTTTGTTTATCCAAAACGCTACCATGTTTTTTCTACTGACACCAACGCAAGCCGTGTACGTATATGTATAAGCACAGAGTTATAGGAAGATACAAAAATAGAATAAGGGCTTCATTAAAACTTGTTTGCCTGCGGCTTTGGTAATCTCACTCATAAATACCGCTTTGTAAAATTTGAAAACGGTTTGATGTCGCAAAATTTCCATAAAAGCTATTCTAAAAAGTGCAGGATCAAGCTCAAACCGCTTTAACATTGAGTAAACGTGTCGAAAAAGAAGCGTTATCTGTCATCGCCTTTTAAAAATTTGCCCCATTTAGCATCACTTGGAATGCTACTACATTTATTATCAAATACAGTGTAAACTCTTTATAACGTCACTCCATTTAACGACAAACTCTTTAAAACGTTGAAATTGCTTGACTTTGGTTGGTTTAAATTGTTTTCTATACAATATTACACTCTATATAGCGTCACGATCACTCTATTTAACGACAACAATGCGGCATTATAAATCATTGAGCAGTACTTTCTTAGTTGCCGAAATAGATAAGAACTGCAGTTGTGTACTTTGTTGAAGAAGACGATCCTGTCCCTCCACCAAGCATCAAACAAGCACTTGATGCAGCGAAACTATTAAAAAGATACTTTTTATGTAATCAAATTGATCCAGCAGTATCTCAAGATATGAGTAAGATACGTAACAAAATACAATTAAAATATTGGAGCAGCAAAAAACATCAGACGAAGATAACAGACTATACGCAATGTATGAATAATAATGTTTGTGTGCAAAATGTGTACTATATTGGTAAATGAATATTATTATAGAATAGTAAAATAATATCTTTTATTTCTCTCCATTTAACGACCACTCTTTATAACGCCGAAAAATGTTCAGTACCTTAAGTGTCGTTATATAGAGTTTACACTGTACTTGGATAGGCTGTTGAACAGTTTTTTTTAACGAATAACCGAGCACAGACACGTGGCAAACGGTGTGTCTTAAAAGTAACTCAATTAATTAAAGTTTCTCTAATCTACGCGTCGGTATTATGAGTTTAATAAAGGAGATTATTGAATATTTAGCAGGAGGGGACAAAGGATTATATTACAAACTCCTAATCCAACCCCAGTCTTTTGGTAAAGTTTTATGATGATATTCCAGAAAGACACCTTTGCCTTTGGGTGTGAAGAAGGTCAATAGTCGAATGTTTACAAACACGCTCGCTACATACAGGGTGGTAAAGAGGTAGCTTTCAGTATTAGCGATTCCTTCGTTATTGGAATCGCGAAACTTCACGGTAAACATTTACACACCATCTTCCTCTGTTTATGAAAAGGGGAAGTTAAAAAGGACGTCAAATGAAACTGAAATTGAAATTCGCTAAGTTTATTGAGCAAAGCGACCTAAATCCCTTGACAGTGGTGATTTGAGGTGTATAACCACCTCTCCCAGCAAAGTTATCAAAATTTGTAGAAATGCTGATAAGACGTATATGTATATGTCTAAAAATCTTTAAGAACTTGGAGAAACGTTTTCTTTTCGGATTGAGTTCGAGGTTTTATTGACTTCTGTAATAATTATTACTTATCATTTTATTATTAATCATAACTGAATTATGACATTAAAGTAACGAATTCAGGACAACTTTCCAATCCAATCAGTCAATTTAAATTTAAGTTAATTATATATACGATATTTCTGAGAATCATTTATTCAAGCAATAATTGCACTTAAGGTCCTAAAACATAAATAAACATGCTTGAATATATTGAACGTTAAGTTAAAAAATTTTTATATACTTATGCTTTATTATGTATTTTTATATTTAAAAATTATAAAAGCTAGAATTATCGCTTTTAATAAGGAAAAGGGCGTTTATTTTCAAATAATCCTTACAAACCAGTTTTGCCCTTAATGACGTTAAGGAAAATTATGAGCGATAAATCGGTAGGTTTAATGCTACTATAAATTAAAAACATCCTAAAATGGCTCATAAATTTCAACCGAAGATGAGACCAAAGTTTAATGGAATATAGTGTATATTTCCGTTGTTCATGCTCAGAAAAATTTCAAAAAAGGCAGACTAGAGGCAGGTTATGTAGAGCATTAGCGCAACTACCGATGGGTTGAAAAGTCCTTTTGTCTGGGGGTTTGGTGTCATATGAGGGGCTCTTTTTAGTAACTTTTACTAAAGAAATTTGGCGGAATTAATTTGGTTAACATTATCAGGTCACTTACAGAAAATATTATCTGGTGCCCCTGTTTTTGTAATTATGTTTAGGTTATGTAGGTTAGGTTAGGTTAGGTTACTTGTAATTAAAGTATTGGGAGTAGCAATGTTATGGATAAGTCACTAGTTAATGTACTAAAATTTTCAAAATTCGTTTACATTGAATACAATCAGTATCCAGTCCAATCTATGCTATAATTTTGTCAAATAATATTAAAACAGTGACACCTCAATCATGTTCTTATTACATTATAATGAGCGTTAATTATTTGAATTCGATATAGAAAACTACATATTCTGTCACTTCCATGAGTGTAATCAATAGTTTTATTGTCTTTATTGCTGTTCATTTCGAAGCAATATTGTGTTTCATGTAAGACCGTTCCGTATTATAATCAGACATTCTGGAAACGAGCGCACTCTTCCCGAATAAGGAACGATTTTGAACAAGGATTATCTCGAGCGTGTCACTGCTGTATCGCAAGATATTACTTCCTCCAGTTTGGATGGGTTCGAAGACGCTCGTCTCCTTGATGAGGAAAGTGCAGAAGGGATTACATAACCTTATAGAGTCACATTGCAAATGATTTAGCGCTCAATGTGGGATGATAAAGGATTAGGTATGAAACGGGCACTGTTTGACTGCCATTACAGGATGCTGTTAACAAGAGGATGCAATTAGCCATCAGTCGGACGACACTTACTTGTGCAACATGCGTTACACGTGAGCTACATACATAATCGAATACATGACATACCTATACAATACGAGTAACCTCAACTGGATGATATATATATAAATGTAATATACAGGATGGACCAAAAAAGGACAAATTCGCATCAAAATACTATTGGGATCCGTCAAATGGGCATACACCATCTGGTGGCAAAATTTATAACTCGAATGAGGGAAAAATTTACATAGGAACTGTGCACGCAAATTGTAAAATTGTTTATTAAAATAATAAAACACGTTAAAAAAGTAAAAATTTTTTTGATGATAGAGTCGACGATGTTTTCTTCTAAAGTTAAATCAAATAAAAAGTTAATATGTTCCGTGAAAAGCTGCAATAGCATCTCAGACATAGATCTTCACTCTTCACCTACATTAACTACTTTCCAATAAAAACTAACCGTTTTATATATGTAAAAAATATATTCGGAAAATTAGAGAAAAAAGTAAAATAATAGACACTTGGATGAAAGCAGTCGGTATCAAAGAAGTGAATTCCGGAATAAAAATTAGTTCACGTCATTTTAATGCACATGATTATATTTCAGCAAGTATTTACCATCAGCCATAACCTTAATATTTAAAACTAGAATCATACTAAAATTATAAAGTGAGAAATTATTTATTCCTGTGTAATTGATTTAACACAATTCTAATGATACGATATAAGTATTTTGAGGTCAAGGACCTACCTGCTGCAATACAACAAAGTTGCAATAAAGTGTTTGCAACGTTCTCTTAAATCGGCTTTGCACGTACAAGTTATTGATATGATATTGCTCAAATTACCCAGAATAACCTCACCAATTATATAAGGTGAATCACTTTTTAAATCCGAAGTTTGTAAAAAGTAGGCAGTAAACTTGACGGAATTTGAAGGCTAGTTTCCGGATTTGTTATTTCCGAATTTTATAATGTGATTGGCATTAAAAACACGCCCACCTTCAACGATATTTCCTTTCTAAAGCTTTGTGTCATCCCAATCACATATTGTGTCAATACTTATCATTTTATCGTAATTTAAAAGCTTGAAAATTGCACGGTACGCTATAGGAACTACGATAAATTTTCCCTAATCGGCGCCATGTCTTTTAGGCTCCTCCCATTGGACGGATCCCAATAATTCCAGTTACTTTCAATCTGAATATTTTTGGAATTAAGTACAGAATGAAAATAAACAAAAACAACGTGGGAGTTTTGAAGTTCACACGGTCAATTTATCAATTAAAATAAATATTAATTTGAAAATTCATTCTCAATGTTACCTCAAATTAATGCCGTTGTCACACCCTCGCCGGGAATCGAACCTGTGACCTTTGGCATTACGCATAAATACTCCGACCATTAAGCTACAAGAGATGACAACGACGAGCCGTATACTTAATAGGTCACAGACCCGTCGTAGCTTGGGCAGAGCATTGGTGCGTAAAGTCAAAGGTCCTGGGTTTGATTCCCGGAGAGGGTGTGACAACAGCAACAAATCTTTTCTCATTAATTTGAGGTAATTCGTACCAAGTGGATAAAACTGCCAGGGAGATGAATGTAAGGTTAGAGCTAATATAAGAATGAAGCAGAAAAATGAAGAAAGATGTCGACTATTTTTCGATATCTGGAAAGTTAGATAAGTCATGATTGAAACAATATGGTAAAGACATAAAGCAAAGAATAACGCAGGGTCGAGTCGCCTTTAACAAAAATAATATTAAATTAACCTGGCGACAGGTAAGTCTTAACAACATAAAAATATTTGTGGATAAAACATTTACTATCTTTTAGATCTTTGTGATGTAGGTCCGAGCTGTTATTTTAAAATAATAATGCTCTCGGTCTACATCTATTTTCTTATTATCGATCGTTTTGCAATAAAAATGAAGACTTTTAATTACTTCAATTTTTGAAAACTCCATTAATATCCAAAGGTATTTATTTCACTAATTGATATAAAGAGAAAAGAAACAACTGTCAGAATTTTCTCTGAGAGCGAACAGCCCGACTATTTATTGGGGGTATATCTATTTTGGCTGTAAATGAATTAAATATTCGGTTTATCAAGATTTTTACCAGTGATTTTTATCCATCACTAAAATCATCATACAATTTATATTTCATATTTCCCTGAATAAATGAATACAACTAAAAAATTAATTATTTGACCACAATGCCAGAAATGATTAAAAAAATGCAAATGTTTGTATCTACCGATAATCCCTTATGAAACATATTTGATATTATTTACGATAAAATTAAATATATATACGCACTTATATATACATATATTTGAAAATAGGTACCCATATGTTCAACAAGGCGGAAATTTGTGTTTGTTCGGGTAACATAAAAGCAAGAGCGCTCTCACTGAAAGCTCTTGTTGATCATCCTGATGGAAAACAACTGAACACGAAGATAGGTATATGATTTATTTATACAAATTGGAAAATGCCTATCTCTGTTTTTTTTTTTATTTAAATACTTTTCTGTAAGCATATCTTTTTGTATATTGACAGTTTCTAAACTAATTTCTACTTCAAAAAAACTAAGTGTTAACCACAACGACTTAGTACTGTCCTATCATCATAATCTTCTTACAAATACCTATGGATTCTAAAATCCTTTTTCGATAACATGATTTGTCTGTAATCTTGTGGAAACATACCCGATTCACGGAAGTTTTTTTAGTTACTATTATACGTTTTCTTTTTCAGGAAATACTGGAGCTACTGTTATTTCACACAGAATTATCAACAAAAAATATCTTCGATATCACTAGCTTGTATTAAATTACATAACGTGACGAACGGTGTATTCTATGTAAATACCGTAACTTTAGAAAATCAAATTACCCGACTTTTCCTTATGTCTCTCGTAACAGAAAATACCATTTAGAAGGTGCCTCTTTTATATTTTGTATTTCGAATGCATTTTTCAGGACAATTCTACATTTGATATTTGAAATAGGGAATTATACTTCGTTTACTTTTTGTAGCGATGTGACCTTCAGTTTGACCGGTGCAAAGTAGAAAAGAACAGCACTAGGCCAGAAAAGGAAGGAGACAACTCTCGATCAAACTCTTAACCGGTGAGGAGCGTATAATCCGTACAGTACTGTACGAAAAAATTGACCATTTTATCCACTACAATTCGATTGCTCAAATGTGCTGTTATTGGTACCATTTACTACTGAAAATATCAACGAGATGTTTATTTATATTTGAAGATATATTAAAGGCTTTAACGCTTGTTTTCGACACTACTATTCATGATTGAACAAAACATTTGGCAGGTAGGTACTGCACGAAAAAGTATGTTTAATGAACAAGAGTCGAGAGTATAATGAGCTTTTTTCTCCCTACGTACGATTTTGTCAGCGCGCATCCAAGACATCGGAAGGGACACATCGCTAGAGAAAGTAAATGAAGTATATTTCAGTATACTGTACCTTATACTTCATAGGAATTTTTCACAACAATGAGTACTGCTGTAGGTAATTGGTTAAAATAGTATTATTCTACTCTACTCTACTCTTATTATTTATCCGATTAAACCTGTTAAAAATAGTTCCTACTTCAGTTGTGTACTTTTTCCATAATAAAAGAATTTTTACGGAAAACTAGATAGCATAACTCAGTGGTTCATTTGAGTATGAATCCTATATTTGGTCCACCCTGTGCGTACTTGACATACATATATGTATGTATTCAAGTATATAGAGGCCTGGTATTGACTCCTGACTGAACACATATGCATGTATGTACACTGTACATACTGAATTATACACTGAATTTGGTGGTTCCGTTCCGTACGTTCATTATGTTACCAATTAACGTTGAGGTTTGTATCCAAAGCTACCCATCACATACTTGTTTCAGTCATGATAGTTTTAGCTCTCTATTGACTGATTTATGACTCATTCATTGTAGAAGCCACTTATCGCATGGATAATTTATTTAACATTCGAATATAACATCCCGTTTGAATGAATATTCAAAATTGGCGAAATAGTTTTGATATAAATGAATGCTACAAACGATCTATACCCAAAGTGGGTAACCGCTGTTATAAACTATACTGCGGATAAAATTCAGAGGTGAAGCCACAAGTCATTCGTAGGGGTGAGGACGGAATAGAAGGAAGGGCTTGAAAAACTTTAAAATAATGATACAACCAGAATGAGAGTAAAAGGAAAAAGCATATTGTTTATTAAAAAAATAATATTCTTTCGATAAAATTTTATTTTATAAAAGAAAATTTAATATGTTCATTGTTGGCATTGAGTCAATTTAAGTAATATTGAACAATAAATCAATATATTAACAAAATAACGAATTTATTAATCAAAATAGAAACTACACCATAAAGTATGGCGATGAAAACAATTAACATAACTATAGACAAATGACAGGATAACCAAGGAAACAGGAAAGAACAATTATATCCAATATTGTATCTGAACACAAATGTATGACGGAATGTTCTGATATTCTCATCCAGGTATATTTCATTCATAAATATAGCTACTTTTGTCCCTATCATAAAATAAATACGACTGCTTAGGAGGACGGGGGCGATCAACCTTTACACGACCAACCAACCCCTGGATCCATCCTCCGCAAAATTTACACGACAAAAGGAGCTTACAGGACGTTTCCTGAAATAACCAAAACTATTGACCGTATAAGTAACCAGCATCCGACGGGATAATAGACGATATACCCACATAAATAACTTTATACAAATAGTGCGCGAACGAGAAACTAAACACAATCGATTATCATATAACTAATTAAGTGCACATAGTGTTTTTGTGTTAAATAAATTGTTTTAGATGTGAAACTTGTCTAAATAAATAGACGGATCAAAAAATCCATGATCGAAGGATTTGGTGCAAAGTACACCGTTTATGAACTGGTCCTTAGTTAAATATTGTCAGCGATGGTCGCTTGTCAATGCCCTGAATTGATAGCTTGAATTTTTCCGGGTTTTCTAGGAGGTCCTACTTCTAGGCTACGACTTTGATCCATGGTATGACAGTGCTTCTCGCTTACACCGACAAAAATAGTTATTATTGACGTTGTTTTAGTAAAACGATATGATGAACATTATAAATTATTATATACTTCTCGCCTTTTACCATGACTAGCATCTTTGTTTGCAATCAAAGATGCCTGAGCCCATGTGGGAAACAGTGGAATTGAGGATAAGCCCAAACTGACAAACTGACAAACCAAACTATGTCCAATACTGGGCAACGAAGTATTGGTCAAGTAATGTTATACAGAGTTTAAAACAAGTTTAAAATCGAGGCTGTACGTACAATATATAAATAAAATACGAATTTTCTACAAATAAAATGTAATTATATTTATTACTTGTATATATGTAAGTTTAAACGCACCCCGCGAACTTATATGTATATAATATACAATACGTTCAAAGTCCTATCTCAAAAATTTAAGTCTCCGATTTCCAGATTTACATGCATATATTAAAAATACAAAACAATTAAAAAATTTTGTTAAAATAATTTTTGCTAAAAGAAAATTGTACTGCTAATTAAGTAATTCAATTTCTCTTCGGATAATTAGAACAGACTTTTTTATATTAAGTTAATTTCCTTAAGTATACATATTTTATCACATTTATCTCGATTGTTCATCTATTGTTCTTTCTAAGGAATTAACTTTTTCAAAAGTTAAGCCAATTTAGAAGTCTTCAGGTAGATTGTGTGAACCAAGGAGTGGAAAAAGAAGTAGGAATGTCACGATTGGATATTTTTCTGTTTCCTTAATCGATAAAAGACACAGCACACAAACTGAAGAGAGAGGTAATGGAACTTCAACAGTGCATGAGTTTTCACGGAAGTCAGCGAGCGTTAGATGTGCAAAACGTGATGTTAATCTTCCGGAAATTATGAGCACATGAAAAGTAGGTCTTGAAATTTTCATTGTTTCCGGAGAGAATTTTAGATGACGACTCGTCTATATGAGTATAAAACTAAGATAAAAAGTACATGAGCTAGAGTAAGCTGCACTTTTGGAATATATGTACCTATAACTAAATTTAATTAAAAATGAATGAGCTTCTAAGAACAAATAAAGAAGAAATGCAAAGTACAAATCTAAAAACCATTAACTATTTGCATAACATTTCTTTTTATAACTAGACTAATAAATTTCGATTTAGTAGTACAAATCCAAAATTTATTAAATCATCTACTTCATCCCTACTATTACCTCCATAAAGGAGGTTAAAGTTTCCAATGCGTATGTATTGTGAATTTAATTTATCATTTCTTTCGAAATCAGAGTCTTTCAGCGTCTCTGAGAGCGTCTCTCACAGTCTTTCACAGAATCTCAGTTATTGCCTAGATGTTTTTATGAATCTCTCACAGTCTCTGTATGAGAGACTCGACGATAAAATTGTTAATTCAGAGATTCGAGACTCTCACAGAGAGACTGAATGGATAAAACTGAAAAATTGAGAGACTCGAGTCTCTCGTAGAAAGACTGGGATCTCTGAAATATCTTGAACAGAAAATTTTAACCATGTCTGTCGAGACACCACTTATTTAGAGATTCGAGTCTCTCGTTCAGAGACACTAAACAGTTTTTTTGACAGTCTCTCTCAGCGACACCAGAGAGACTCGATGGGAGACGGAGGCTCGAGTCTCGCTTTCAGAGACTCTGAGAGACTGAATATTTTTATCTCGGGTACTTTATTGCAATAGTTAATAATTAGTATAACAAAGTACCAAATTTTCTTTTCTGCCACCTCCTGTAGAAAATACTTTTATGTAACAAAATGTTAATAAGGATACCAAGTACGATACCTCCCTTGAACGTCTGGCGTAGCAAAATTGAAATATTTAATCTACATTTACTCTTTTCTTTATCCAAATTAAATGAGATCCCCTGGACCGTGTCAAGTCACTTTAGTTAATTGCAAGGAGTTTTCTCAGACAGGACGATTTCACGCTGAATAATTTCGAGAATGGAAGTTACCGCTCACAAAACTGAACAATGAACAATTTATTAATTATAAAAAATAAATTATCGAAATGCTGCTTTTATAATTAAAAGAAAACTGCTCAGTGAGACGTGAATATTCTCTGAAAATGCTGAAAGCTTTTTCCAAAAAATGAATTATTTAGAGCAAATACGTGACAATATTATTGGTAAGCCACGATCCTTGCTAATGAAACCTTCCAAACAAAAACTTTCTGACTAATCAATTTTAGGTAATAAGTTGTAGCGCAAGTTGACGGTATCTATACTACTTACGATTAGGTTCAGTTATGTTAGAAACCAATCAATTTTAATAATTTGCAACGCAAGTTGTCAGTATTTAGGCTCTTTAGGGTTCCGTGGCTAATTAGGAAATATAAACTATAAACGAAAACAATCTAAATTTAGCTTGAGTTAGATATTAGTTTTTATGAAATCTATAGAGAACACTGAAACAAAAGCATAGATTAACTCCTAATGATATATCATTCTAAACAAGACATTTAACAGTTTGGAAAATAATTTGTAAATGGGTTAAACCATTTTTAGTTAGTAATAATTTTAGAGTACGTAATTAGACTAAAATTGATAAACGACTGCCAAACCCCAAAAGCGTTTTAAACGTTCTCGGTTTATTAATATTCATTTATAATCTCCCTTTTATAAAGAAGAAGTACCTAAAACATTTTTAATTCTATTTAACCTGCAAATAGGGTTTATTCTTTAATTAGCCATCTAACTGACAACAAGTTTTATTCGTGTACTTTTTGAGGAATATTTACAATCAACTAAAACAGTTCAACGAGAAGAGGTGATAACACTTTAGGAATTCAAACAAATTCTATGAAACTGCGATTTACTAGATAGTTAAATGATAGGAAAGATGGACTTTTGAACCAATGAAAGATAGACGATAACACTAGATATTCTTTATATATTTATAGTTCATAATATTGATTAAGAAAGTGTCTATGCACTTTTTGCAAGTTTTCAACAGTACCTACCTCTTAATTCTTTAAGTTCAAGTTAAATTTTACAAATATGGAAAAACCTGGGAGTATTTCCCGAAACATCTAAAATAAAAATTTTTTACATCGATCTCAAAGAAGTATACCATGTAATTAATTTCGCACAGCACCACTTAGTCGGTAATTTGGAAATAATTAAACCCTTCACTCAAACTTTTGCGCGTTAATTACGAGTTATTAATTTTTTAATGGCAGAATAATCATGATGAGTGTACGAGTATTCGACTATATGTATGTCAAGTAGGTATATGGCAGATCAGTGATGCTTTCGTTTCGATAAAATTAATGTTGTGTAGAAACTAAATAATATTACAGATTGCGATAAATATATTCATATTTATATCAAAAAGTGACTCCTGGGTGCTAATGTTTTGTTCTTGTTCAGTTTAACGAATTTTTTAATAAAACTTTTCAAACGTTTAAAATAGCCTCACCATATACCCGCAGGTAATTTTTGTCGCGAACCTTTACTAACCATTTTTATGATGGTCCGGCAAGTTCGAACTCTCAGTAATCCCTTAAATGATTTGTTGCTTTATTTACGTTTTCAAGGGTTATTTCGCTCGTACATTTCGTATTATTCTTTTTTGACGTGACAACGTCTTATAATTCGATGGAGCCGGCTGCACGCACCAAAAAACATGACTCATGCGGCGTTACCTCGCTCTGAGGCGTTCCATTTAAGGCTTGAAGTGCAAGCGAGAGCGCGGAACGAGCGACAAAGAGGCACAATCGGCCTCCGCGTTCGGCAGCGTTCGACATCTGTCTCTCTCCTACTTGAGTGAGCGATGNGGTATTGTAAGAGTCGTCAGAATCAAAACCGCCAAGGGGGAATATGACCGCAGCGTGCAAAAGGTAGCACCACTGCCAATTCAACAGGCTGAAGATAAATTTATCAAGTCCATTGAAGCATCATAATATTTATTTTCTTCATTTTCTAATTTTGTTTTAATTCAAATTCAATATGTTATTTTTAATCTAAATTAATATAGCTAGCGAATCTATTGTAACTATTGAACATCTACTATTTGATCGGCATTTGCCTCTCAACGGGGGGAGTATGTTCAGTTTAACGAATCTTTTTTCAAAACTTTTCAACGTTCAAAATAGCCTCACTATTCACCCGCAGGTAATTTTTGTCGAGACCCTTCACTAACCATTTTTATGACGGTCCGGCAAGTTCGAATTCTCAGTAATTCCTTGAATGATTTGTTGCTCTATTTTGTGTCTTTAAGGGCTATTTTTGCTCGTACATTTCGTATTAGTCTTTTTTTGTTTACCGAAAACCTAAAATGCTTTCCTCTAAAAGCAGTCGTTCATTGTCACTCGCACAAAACAGCATCTCAACAAACATACTCTCCGCGGGATATAACATATTTTGTACGCGTATTTTTTCAACAATTAATTTTATTTTATTGACATAGTGTATTTTTAAAATTATTTAATAAAGTTCAGTGTTATTGTTAGTGAAGAAATAGTGCGTTATTTTATCCGTAACAATTTTCAACCTATAAACTATAAACTACCTATAATCACTTAATTGGAATTATAGGCAATTGATAACAACTCAATTCCACACCGAGTTACGTTCATCAATTAACATATGGTCCTTCGAGCCGGATTTTAATCCGTTTACATCATTTAAATTGCATTAACGAACAATTCACAAGTAACGAACATTGAACTCAATTTTTTTTTCTATTGTCGAATGAAAAATCGAATCCAAGTGCGTTATTTTTTATCCGTACAAATTGTCAACCTTTAAACTACCTACAATCACCTAATTGGAATTATAGGCAATTGTTAACAACTTAATTCCACTCCGAGTTATGTTAATCAATTAACAGTTCTCATTTATACAATTCATTATTTTTTTTTATACTTTGGAAGAATCCGTAGGTTAAGTATATTTTCCAAAGATTATAACAGCAATAAATTTTAATCCATCGATTTAATTCCATATACAGATCAGTTTTGTTCTTGATAACAATAGAGTGCCTCACGATTCTTTTAGTCTTAAAAGATACGAATAATAAAAATTCATAGAAGACGGTTTGTAGATATGGTTCATCTATCATCTGGAATAAAGTCCTTTTGGTGAATAATGAGGTGTGTGAGGAGTTATCGCGGTGCCGGTGGCATGCAATAATAACAGTCTGTCAACGAGGACGTCAGGGAAATGAATTCAGGCGATGACTCTCATGTACATTTAATATTAAGACGAGAAATTGCAGAACGTTTACCCCAGAGCAGCCATGAAAATTGCATTGCCCCACATTATGAGTGCATCCGAATATAACGAGAACAAAAAATCCGCACCGGGGAAAACAAGAATGGGATAAATGAAACATTAAATTTAGTCTTAAATTTCAAGTTAATGTATTAATTAGACAAACATGAAACATACGAATAATAAATAAATAAATGTGTCGTTCTTAAATTATTTATTTTTTTCGTTTTAGAAGAGGAATATGTTGTTAAATCGTAATTAGTAAAAACCCCGAAATAAATGTTTCTGTAATTAGTAATAGGTTCTTTGTCTAAATTTAACAAAACCATTGCTTAACCTTATTTTCGATTTGAGTTCGTTTTAAAATAGTTTATAATTAAATAATAGCATACTACTCTCCTTAAGAGCCTCGTTGAAGTGAAATTTTACCTAAAAATATTCTTAAAGACAAACGAGGAAAATGTTAGAAAAAACAAATAAGGAGCTAACGGATTCTATATGAAACACTTTCAAATTCAATAGTAGTTAATATTAGATGCAAATTAATGTGAAAATTCCTGTTTATTTTTTATCCACTATAAATTACTTTAAGTTAATGAGAAAAATTTTTGCTGTTGTAACACCCTCGCCGGGAATCGAACCCGATACCTATGACTTTACGCTGTAATATATATAGATTAGTTCGACGGATCTGTGACCTAATAAGTTGGGTTCGTCGTTGTCGCTGTTGTCACCTCTCGTAGCTTAGTGATCACAGCATTGATGCGTAAAACCAAAGGTCCCGGGTTCGATTCCCGGCGAGGATATGACAACACCAACAATTTTCCTTCATTAACTTGAGGTGATTTATAGTGGGTAAAAATTAAAGAAGAATTTTCACATTAATAATTGATGGATTGGTTACCATTGTATTATATATACCTACAAAATTTCCTAACTAGAAACTTTTAAATGTAGTCAGTTAAGTTACAGTTAAAGACAATTCAAATTAAGGAAAATTTCTGCTTTTCCGTCAATCTTTCTAACTTTCGTTTCATAGACATTCCTTCTACCTCCAATAACCCTTACAATCTTACATCACAATGTCAAACAATATAAGTAGGTACCTATTTTGTCAGTGTTATCTTTTCCTACCGTAACCTTATAATCCTAACTTAACTGCTTTTTTGACAGTTTTCCATAATATAATGAATGAAAAATTACAGTAGTAATAATTCCACTTAAAAATTCGAGTCATTGATTATTGCTGTGACTGATTTTTCCGAAGAAAATAGTAGAAATTCGAATTAAAAAGACGATTTATAATATAAAACTCATATTCAAATCTTGTGTTAGAGCAAAAATTGAGAAAGAGAAATAGAGATATTCCAGGTAAGAAGTTTGGAATTAATGTAAAACAATTAACGTATGCCAAAGGAATAAAGAAATGTTTGATGATGAGTTAGAAAAGATTTTGAACTATAGAAGTTTGAGTTGCTGAAGTTCTACGGTATATTTATTCAACGACGTATTCCATATTTTTCCACTGTCCCATAAGTTATAAGTTATGAGTTAGTTCACCCTATCTGACAATATTTTTCTGCGCCGCTTTAATGTTTCTTATTTTATAATAGTCTTTATAAATATTAAAGCTGTTGTTTCACAAAGTACAAAATAGTGGTGATTTGTATTTTATAATGGAACTACAAAAGATAGCAAAATTTTTTGTTTAATTTGGAGGATTTTTTTGTTACTTGCACTTTAGCAAGGAACCCTGCACACTTAAATCGATCTGACTATAAATTTTATTTACTGTCTAGCTACATGTGATTTTATCTTTAAAACGTTCTATACAGAAACGCATTAAATTTATAAGTTGATGCAATTAGCTTTCATGATCTTAGTATCTTAGCATTACAGGATTTCATATTAGCATTAGGTATACAATTCCGTATTTAGTAAACAGAAAACTGTATAAACATTTTTGTTCTCGCTCGTTTGTTCTTAACAGCGCAGCGTTGGGATGTAACTATACATATGGATAACCCATCCGCACAAGATGCTGCTCGGAATAGCTAATATCGTAAAAGCTACTTCTGCAAAGTATTATATGCCAACGGAAGGGCCCAGCGGCATTTCAAACATATTTTAAGTCTGACCTAGTTTCGCTCTCCCCGCTAAAATTTCAAATTTAAGATGTCAACTAATAAAGACAATACTCAGATGCTTCTATAATACTTACTAAAACCTAACTAGTTAATTACATTACATGTGCCAAATGGTACTTGCTTCTATTGCATTTACCATCAAAATAATGTGTACACAATGTAGGGATGAGTTACAGAGATAAAAGAGTGATATTTAGTTTGCATAAAAAGCAACAGGCAGGCATATTAATGCGAAAATTCATTTTAAATTTTTTATCCACTACAAACTACCTCCTGTTATGTCAGGTTCAATTCCCGGCGGGGGTGTGACAACACTACCATAAAATGAATTTTCACATTCATATTTCATATTAACCACTATTAAAAATTAAAAATGTCAAAGAGCAATAGGCAGTTATAGAGCTAGAGCTGCAACGTAGAGAAGTAAATATTAGGAAGGGAGTCAGACAGGGATGTACACTGTTTATTTTTATAAATGTTCTTAACAATGACAACGGTCCTACCCCTGGATCTCCGCTATTTAGTCTAGTTTAATTACGTTTATGATGTTGATGTTAAGGTCCATTGAACATCTACCTTGTTGGCACCGGGTCATGTTCACTGAACCTTAACAACTATCAGTATAAATTAGGATTAGTTCTCTTTTAGGTTTAGTTTACTTCAGTCCCTGAAGAAGGTAACTTTGTTACCGAAAAGTGCTTCAGACAACTACAGTGTCTTGTTTTGGCGTTGGGGTTTTGAGCTTTTCTGTTTGTTCTATACATCGAAGACACGATCAACATCATTAAGGACAGTACAACTAAAGGGATAAATATGCACGGGCAAAAGATTAGTATGCTTAGATTTGCAGATGATATAGCAGTATTAGCATCTAGCAAGGAGAAGTTAGAGACAGCTTCAAATAAAATGGAAATGGTACTGACAAAACAGTACTACTTATACGAAAATAAAGAAAAGTAAAACAAAAATACTAGTATGCAAAGGAAGAAAAAGTAGGGAAATAGCGAATATAAAGAGGAGAGGAAAAATTAGCAGAAGTGGTTGATTTTAGGTATCTAGGAAGTCAGATAAGACAGGACGGAAAGAGTAGTAGGGATTTAAAGCAGAGGATAGCCCAATTACTTCTATGCTCGCGAACGGTTAATTTAGAAATTTGAAAAAGATTGTTAATGGTGTACGTTTGAACCGCGACGTTGCACAGGCGAATGATGAGGATACCGTCGATAGAGAAGTTTAGAACTGACGAGGTACTAGAAAGAATAGGAGAACAGATGACTCTATGGAAGTCAAAAAGAAATAGGCGAGATAAGTTGGTAGAACACCTTCTCAGGCATGAAGGTCTAGTCAGAGACATATTAGAGGCAGAAATAGGAGTTAAGAGGAGTAGAGATAGGCCTCGATTAGATTACCTAGATAGAAATGAGTGGAGGTGCGTGTCCAATCAGACCTGGGACTGACGACCTTATGATGATGAATAGAAAAAATACCAAGAAAATAATATTTTTTGTCAAGGCATAAATTCGAGAACGGCGTGCTGACGAGACCTAATGAAATCGAAATGGCGATTCACGACTGACGGTGTCAACCACCATAAACTTTTTGTATTACATGCTTCTTGAGGTTAGTGATTGGAAGACGCTTTCCAGAAAATCCCGTTCGACGTTTGATTCCAATAAATTAATTATCTTGTTAAGTTACTTAGTTCTACACTTGTCAGAAGGCTTGAAAGCACGACTTTCACGAATGCATGCACCTACTTCGAGCTTTGCTTTACGAGTGAATGTATAACGGTTTCAGCACGCTATTTGCTGTCAATTTGTCATAAAAGGGACGTGGCAACGGGTAATTCATTTGAAACGAGTACGTTGGCACCATGTGCTTGCTACAACGATATCTACTCAAAACTCAGTAACCTACTTCGTGTGTTACGCCCGTACAACTAGATCTGACTGTAATGAGGACCTTAAGGGAAATGTAAAACTAAAGATAATGTAACGACAGAAACATAAATTCCATATACGTACAGTATCTATGTTCGTAAATGAAGCCCATTGTGAGAACTCCGCTGCTAAATTATTAATTAGAACGGGGACTTTTGGTACGTTTGTGTAACAGAGAAAACTTCATTAACTCTCAACATACGAGGGTGGATTGATAAGTTTCCGGCCTAACCAAGAGATGACGCCACTAGGCCTACCTTGAGGTGACATTCTATAGTACCATCCTTGGATAGCTTGTAGCTATAGTTTCAGCCNAATATTTTTATGTAACAAAATGTTAATAAAGATACCAAGTACGATACCTCCCTTGAACGTCTGGCGTAGCAAAATTGAAATATTTAATCTACATTTACTCTTTTCTTTATCCAAATTAAATGAGATCCCCTGGACCGTGTCAAGTCACTTTAGTTAATTGCAAGGAGTTTTCTCAGACAGGACGATTTCACGCTGAATAATTTCGAGAATGGAAGTTACCGCTCACAAAACTGAACAATGAACAATTTATTAATTATAAAAAATAAATTATCGAAATGCTGCTTTTATAATTAAAAGAAAACTGCTCAGTGAGACGTGAATATTCTCTGAAAATGCTGAAAGCTTTTTCCAAAAAATGAATTATTTAGAGCAAATACGTGACAATATTATTGGTAAGCCACGATCCTTGCTAATGAAACCTTCCAAACAAAAACTTTCTGACTAATCAATTTTAGGTAATAAGTTGTAGCGCAAGTTGACGGTATCTATACTACTTACGATTAGGTTCAGTTATGTTAGAAACCAATCAATTTTAATAATTTGCAACGCAAGTTGTCAGTATTTAGGCTCTTTAGGGTTCCGTGGCTAATTAGGAAATATAAACTATAAACGAAAACAATCTAAATTTAGCTTGAGTTAGATATTAGTTTTTATGAAATCTATAGAGAACACTGAAACAAAAGCATAGATTAACTCCTAATGATATATCATTCTAAACAAGACATTTAACAGTTTGGAAAATAATTTGTAAATGGGTTAAACCATTTTTAGTTAGTAATAATTTTAGAGTACGTAATTAGACTAAAATTGATAAACGACTGCCAAACCCCAAAAGCGTTTTAAACGTTCTCGGTTTATTAATATTCATTTATAATCTCCCTTTTATAAAGAAGAAGTACCTAAAACATTTTTAATTCTATTTAACCTGCAAATAGGGTTTATTCTTTAATTAGCCATCTAACTGACAACAAGTTTTATTCGTGTACTTTTTGAGGAATATTTACAATCAACTAAAACAGTTCAACGAGAAGAGGTGATAACACTTTAGGAATTCAAACAAATTCTATGAAACTGCGATTTACTAGATAGTTAAATGATAGGAAAGATGGACTTTTGAANTATATATAGATTAGTTCGACGGATCTGTGACCTAATAAGTTGGGTTCGTCGTTGTCGCTGTTGTCACCTCTCGTAGCTTAGTGATCACAGCATTGATGCGTAAAACCAAAGGTCCCGGGTTCGATTCCCGGCGAGGATATGACAACACCAACAATTTTCCTTCATTAACTTGAGGTGATTTATAGTGGGTAAAAATTAAAGAAGAATTTTCACATTAATAATTGATGGATTGGTTACCATTGTATTATATATACCTACAAAATTTCCTAACTAGAAACTTTTAAATGTAGTCAGTTAAGTTACAGTTAAAGACAATTCAAATTAAGGAAAATTTCTGCTTTTCCGTCAATCTTTCTAACTTTCGTTTCATAGACATTCCTTCTACCTCCAATAACCCTTACAATCTTACATCACAATGTCAAACAATATAAGTAGGTACCTATTTTGTCAGTGTTATCTTTTCCTACCGTAACCTTATAATCCTAACTTAACTGCTTTTTTGACAGTTTTCCATAATATAATGAATGAAAAATTACAGTAGTAATAATTCCACTTAAAAATTCGAGTCATTGATTATTGCTGTGACTGATTTTTCCGAAGAAAATAGTAGAAATTCGAATTAAAAAGACGATTTATAATATAAAACTCATATTCAAATCTTGTGTTAGAGCAAAAATTGAGAAAGAGAAATAGAGATATTCCAGGTAAGAAGTTTGGAATTAATGTAAAACAATTAACGTATGCCAAAGGAATAAAGAAATGTTTGATGATGAGTTAGAAAAGATTTTGAACTATAGAAGTTTGAGTTGCTGAAGTTCTACGGTATATTTATTCAACGACGTATTCCATATTTTTCCACTGTCCCATAAGTTATAAGTTATGAGTTAGTTCACCCTATCTGACAATATTTTTCTGCGCCGCTTTAATGTTTCTTATTTTATAATAGTCTTTATAAATATTAAAGCTGTTGTTTCACAAAGTACAAAATAGTGGTGATTTGTATTTTATAATGGAACTACAAAAGATAGCAAAATTTTTTGTTTAATTTGGAGGATTTTTTTGTTACTTGCACTTTAGCAAGGAACCCTGCACACTTAAATCGATCTGACTATAAATTTTATTTACTGTCTAGCTACATGTGATTTTATCTTTAAAACGTTCTATACAGAAACGCATTAAATTTATAAGTTGATGCAATTAGCTTTCATGATCTTAGTATCTTAGCATTACAGGATTTCATATTAGCATTAGGTATACAATTCCGTATTTAGTAAACAGAAAACTGTATAAACATTTTTGTTCTCGCTCGTTTGTTCTTAACAGCGCAGCGTTGGGATGTAACTATACATATGGATAACCCATCCGCACAAGATGCTGCTCGGAATAGCTAATATCGTAAAAGCTACTTCTGCAAAGTATTATATGCCAACGGAAGGGCCCAGCGGCATTTCAAACATATTTTAAGTCTGACCTAGTTTCGCTCTCCCCGCTAAAATTTCAAATTTAAGATGTCAACTAATAAAGACAATACTCAGATGCTTCTATAATACTTACTAAAACCTAACTAGTTAATTACATTACATGTGCCAAATGGTACTTGCTTCTATTGCATTTACCATCAAAATAATGTGTACACAATGTAGGGATGAGTTACAGAGATAAAAGAGTGATATTTAGTTTGCATAAAAAGCAACAGGCAGGCATATTAATGCGAAAATTCATTTTAAATTTTTTATCCACTACAAACTACCTCCTGTTATGTCAGGTTCAATTCCCGGCGGGGGTGTGACAACACTACCATAAAATGAATTTTCACATTCATATTTCATATTAACCACTAATAGTGCGTAATTTTTATCCGTACAAATTGTCAACCTTTAAACTACCTACAATCACCTAATTGGAATTATAGGCAATTGATAACAACTTAATTCCACTCCGAGTTATGTTAATCAATTAACAGTTCTCATTTATACAATTCATTATTTTTTTTTATACTTTGGAAGAATCCGTAGGTTAAGTATATTTTCCAAAGATTATAACAGCAATAAATTTTAATCCATCGATTTAATTCCATATACAGATCAGTTTTGTTCTTGATAACAATAGAGTGCCTCACGATTCTTTTAGTCTTAAAAGATACGAAAAATAAAAATTCATAGAAGACGGTTTGTAGATATGGTTCATCTATCATCTGGAATAAAGTCCTTTTGGTGAATAATGAGGTGTGTGAGGAGTTATCGCGGTGCCGGTGGCATGCAATAATAACAGTCTGTCAACGAGGACGTCAGGGAAATGAATTCAGGCGATGACTCTCATGTACATTTAATATTAAGACGAGAAATTGCAGAACGTTTACCCCAGAGCAGCCATGAAAATTGCATTGCCCCACATTATGAGTGCATCCGAATATAACGAGAACAAAAAATCCGCACCGGGGAAAACAAGAATGGGATAAATGAAACATTAAATTTAGTCTTAAATTTCAAGTTAATGTATTAATTAGACAAACATGAAACATACGAATAATAAATAAATAAATGTGTCGTTCTTAAATTATTTATTTTTTTCGTTTTAGAAGAGGAATATGTTGTTAAATCGTATTTAGTAAAAACCCCGAAATAAATGTTTCTGTAATTAGTAATAGGTTCTTTGTCTAAATTTAACAAAACCATTGCTTAACCTTATTTTCGATTTGAGTTCGTTTTAAAATAGTTTATAATTAAATAATAGCATACTACTCTCCTTAAGAGCCTCGTTGAAGTGAAATTTTACCTAAAAATATTCTTAAAGACAAACGAGGAAAATGTTAGAAAAAACAAATAAGGAGCTAACGGATTCTATATGAAACACTTTCAAATTCAATAGTAGTTAATATTAGATGCAAATTAATGTGAAAATTCCTGTTTATTTTTTATCCACTATAAATTACTTTAAGTTAATGAGAAAAATTTTTGCTGTTGTAACACCCTCGCCGGGAATCGAACCCGATACCTATGACTTTACGCTGTAATATATATAGATTAGTTCGACGGATCTGTGACCTAATAAGTTGGGTTCGTCGTTGTCGCTGTTGTCACCTCTCGTAGCTTAGTGATCACAGCATTGATGCGTAAAACCAAAGGTCCCGGGTTCGATTCCCGGCGAGGATATGACAACACCAACAATTTTCCTTCATTAACTTGAGGTGATTTATAGTGGGNAATGCATGCACCTACTTCGAGCTTTGCTTTACGAGTGAATGTATAACGGTTTCAGCACGCTATTTGCTGTCAATTTGTCATAAAAGGGACGTGGCAACGGGTAATTCATTTGAAACGAGTACGTTGGCACCATGTGCTTGCTACAACGATATCTACTCAAAACTCAGTAACCTACTTCGTGTGTTACGCCCGTACAACTAGATCTGACTGTAATGAGGACCTTAAGGGAAATGTAAAACTAAAGATAATGTAACGACAGAAACATAAATTCCATATACGTACAGTATCTATGTTCGTAAATGAAGCCCATTGTGAGAACTCCGCTGCTAAATTATTAATTAGAACGGGGACTTTTGGTACGTTTGTGTAACAGAGAAAACTTCATTAACTCTCAACATATTGTAGCATAGTATAGTTTGTCTGTCAACCCTATTCATTTGTCCAAGTGCCATGCTCATGTTTAGAAACCAAGTGAATGGGCAATTTGTCAGTTTAACTATTACCAGTTCCTTATTTGAACACAGTTCCAGGTTACATGAATAGATACAAAAAAAAGCTCTGCCTATTCAGTTTTACGAAAAAATCAGAAATGAAGTCAAACTTAGAAGTGGAATAAAATAACAAAGCTAATTCCAGATGAATAATTATATTATTAAATAGAAACAACTTATAAACAACGTTGTGCTAAAGCAGATTTAAAGTTTTAAATTAATTCAATGAAAAGACTTTCTGGTTACACAGTGGTATTATTAGCAACCCTTTCCGATTTCGTGAGAGTTTAATATAATTATCATAATATAGGGTTAATTTAAATAATGTATATCAACAACTCTGTAGTAACTGTAACGACGTATTTTATTCGATTTGGAATTGTTTTGAAGGGTAAAGTCAGGATAGGCGATTGTATTATCGAGAAGTACATTAAAGGTGTGTACACATTTGAGCACGAACAAGTTCGAGGAAAATCCACGCGAAACAAAAACGTTCACTGTGGACGGAAAAACGCGGCGCAGCAAGATCCCGAAGCTGTCCGGACTAGTGCGTGGCAGAAATACCGACATATCCTTGGTTATCCATAATTATCTACATATCGATATATCGATACTTATAAATTTATCAATAGTTATATTATCAATGAATATGTATCGATCATTATCGGTATTTAACGGCAAAATTTACGAAAATCTTTAATCAGACCTTTGTTATGGAGCATTCAAATTTCTTGCTCATTCTTCTACACTAATTCGTTGTGTGGTTATTAAATTTCAAAATTAAAAAAGGAAAAGCTTCTATGTTACTTAAATATGAAATAGAAAATTGGAAAATGCCACCTGTAAATATTAATATTATGATTCATATTTTAACAGGAGCTATGTATAAGGATACTCTAACATTTTTTCAATGTTCTTCGAAAAAAATAAAATAGTCAATTTTTTTGAAACACCTTAGTACCTATTGATATACCGACAATCATGGAATTTTTTAAATATTCTTGAAATCAAATATTTTTTAAATAACAAGTAAAAAAAAACAGCAGCTATACACTTATGGTATGTATACGGATATATTTAGAAACAATAACAATAACGATAGTTATTAGTTGCTTATGTATCAGTGTATCGATAATTATCGAATATATCGAAACTAATAAAACTTTAGCAGGTAGAAGGATAGACCTGGAATTAGAATTAAATTTTTTAAAGAGATCCTTTATTTTTCAGTTTCATTAATTTTGATGTAGGTTAGTCGTTTGCTTCTTATCTAAATTACTAAGTTTAGGAAAGTTTCCTAAAGCGTTTCGTGCAAACTTTCCAAAAGAATGATTTTGCAACCGTCGAAAATTTTCACGAGATTTCTCATCGTCTAAAGACAATTTTCCGTAAAGTAAAAATAACTTATTTACTACAGACTTTTGTGATGAAATAGAAAAAAGGTTCATAATAATGGTCCATAAATGACGGACAAGAAACTAGAACTTTTGATAGTAGTATTAAGACATATTAAGAGAAGAAATTAAGGAAGTTGACACAAAAATTCCTCGCAAGCATGACCTTAATCAGGATTTTTTAGTGCGTTGTTGTCTTCCGAAATACACATATACAATTATCCTTTTTTATTAAATAAAGACTTCTCTGGTGGGTTAAATTTCTCCCACTTTATCTCACTTCTAACAACACGATTTCGATATTATATTACCTCTGTTCACCTTGGAGTTATTTACGTCAAGTTTGGCCGCGGGGGCTGGTTTCTCGTTAACGCCCTTGCTCTTTATCCTGAAGAATGACCGTCAAATGTAAAAATCCTGGCGCGCATTTGTCTTCGTATTGTGTGTCATCTTTTCCCGGCAAAAACTTCATAACGCTTTAATAGTGCGCCGACATATAAATTGAGCCTGTAGCTACTTGCGGTAATAATTTATCGGACTGTGTAAACCCTTGCTGCTGTTGGAAAAATCGCCGAAATCCACCTTGATGTATGAGCATTGCGGAAATGTTTTCGTGACCAGGTGCCGTATGAACCTCTATTGCAAGGAATAATGGCCAGAGAAACTACCCTCGCGAAAAAAGCAGCATTAATAGTCACCAGTTGTTGCTACACCAAATCGTTTCGTAAGTCTCATGAATTAAAGAAAAATTTCCTTTATCGTACTGAAACTAATAGGAGGTGATATCACGTTCAGGTCCTTATAATGTATAGGTACTTTATGAATATATGCACAGAACTTTGTATGTTAGAAATTTCAGTTTGCAAGGTTAGAGTGTCGATTTGTATAAGAATGTAGGTAACATTCGTTAATCAATTGTAAATTAGCTATTCGTAGTTGATAGTAGGGTTACTTGTATCACGCACAACAACTTATGTTAGATTGATGGAAACAAACAGCTGATTAATCTATCGCTACAGCTTCTAAACATTGGCATTTTAGGATTAAATGGGAAGTTAATATTAATGTTATTGTAATGAAATTTTCAACTGTACTATTAAACCCGATTGATATTAAGAAATTGTGCGCCACATAAATATATCTTCTTTATTATTGCATCTTTAAAAAAGAACATTAAAGTCTATTTTTTACGTAAATGCAATTAATATCATTAATGATAAGATAGCTTTAGGGTTAGACATGCAGGGACAAAAGATTGGCATCCTTAGATTTGCGGATAATGTAGTAGTTTTAGCATTAGCAAAGAGGAGTTAGAGTTACCCGACTAGAATTTTGAGGGGGTGCAGGTGGGGTCCTTAAGTGGGTAGCCACACTACTTCTTGTGGGCCCCATGAGGTTGCCCTCTGGGACAAGAAAGGGGCATATAACGCCTTGCCACATTTGTCCACCATCAGGAATGCCGCAGGCTCCAGGAAAAAATTGCTACCTCATTAAGAATTTTTGGGAAAATGAACTTTACTATTAATGAAAAAATGCAATATGTACATATATCACTTATTTGTAATATTTGTTTGCTCTTACGTAAGTTTGTTTTATTGGGCTATTTTGTAGTCAATAATACTTTAAATTGCAATCGTTTTACTGTTATTCGACTTGATGCGTCTGGTTTCAGTTGTCTTATCTACAATAACAATATCAGGAAGTACACTTCCTGGTTCGTTGCAAATGTAAAAGATTTCATTGAAACGACAACATAACGATGACTTAACTGTAAGTTTATACATGTGATAGGTTTGCCCCTTAAAGCTCATATGAAAAACCTATAAGGCAATCCTCATTTTAGTATCACCACTTTTTTGATGGGATTTTTATGAGGAATCTACGGGGAAATCTGTTATCAAAAGTGTGTTTGGAGCACGGCTCTGTATGGGTGTGAAAGCCGGCGCTGGGGAAAAAGAAAAGAGAATCATTATCACAAAATGAATTCCAGGCGGGCGAAGCCACGGACACAAACCTAAGTACTATATGAAAGTTTCTTTTTCCTATATTTCTTCTTGTACCGGGAAAATGCTGGTAGAATTTAGTTATCCTATAGTAGACCTGCTTTAATTTCTGTTCTGTCACCCCATCGACTAAACGAAGTCTTCACTGGTCGTACGGTCTTTAAGCCAATGCCCCCGGCATATTTGCAGTCGCTTAGATTTACACATTGATTGCGACTTGGCTAATTTCCAACTCCAAAGAATACACGCGGAGACTGATAATTTCCAGTCTAAAAGATGAATATCGGAAAATGTGCAATTCAGCTTTTCGAGTCTGATGAGAGAGAGGCTGAACCAGATAAATATTCTATCACTACATGTCTTAAATAACTTAAAGGATAAAAAAGATGGTGTAGATAGTTTCCACACTAGACTTTTTGAAGTACTAGGTCTATATATATTGTTGAACCTATAATACACATCTTTGTCGGCTTTTCTTCTTATTATGTCCCACGAGCGACAATATACATATAATTTGGAAGTTCCACACGTTTACCACGTTTATCTGAAAATATCACCTGCTTTCCTGAAAACTTTCCTAACCTAACTGAAATATTTTTAACAAAGCGTTAAAGACTTTAAATTGCTTTTATATTGTACCTATATAAAAATATGGCTGAAAGTATTTGTATAAATCACCTGATCTTTTTCAAGAGATGATACTGATTGCATGTAAAACAATATCTTTATGTTCAGTTCACAATTGTCACTGTGTATATATACAAAAATGTTCAAACACTTTTGTTCTCTGGTAGTGGTAGTAACTAGGAAACATCCTTTTATGACTAGGTCTTTAATAAACTTCTTCATGATTTGAAGGACAGGAATGTACTTTTAAGAAAATTGAAAATCATTCTGCTAAACCGTTATATACCGTGAGAAAATAAACTTTAGAAAAGATGTCCATTTGATTGTCTTGTCTTGTTCGCTGTTAGTCTTGCTAGATTGCATTCCCGATATACAGGGTGGTTCAATTAAGTATTGACGACTTTTAGAGGGTTATTATGGATATACTAATGAAATAATTAAGGGCAAAAATAAATATTTTAAATACGGATAAGATACAGTTTTACATAAAATATTATTTTTTGAAAATATAGTCTTTTAAATAGGCTTTACGTTTTTCTAAACTTTGTTGAAGTAGTGATTGAAAATTCTCCATAACTCGTAGCAGGTTTATCGCTCTAGTTTCTTGAGTAATGTTGACTTTTAAAGCTGGTAGAGTTGGAGGCCTACTTTTAAGAACCCTAGACGACAAATATCCCCATAAGGTTGCTCAAATCTGGTGACATTAGCGGCCAATTAAAATCACCATGTTAGAATACAAGTCGTCCGGAAAACATGCTTCTTACTGCAGTCATGCAAATTCACGCAGTATGGTTTATTGTTTTATCTAGCTGGAATTATATGACGTTATTTTCTGTCTCCAGCCGTTTTAATTCATTAGGCAAAAATTTTGAAGCATCTCCAAATATCATCAAATGATTTAAAACATTTGGGTTCAGCAAATCAAAAAATGTTCTACAAAATTCTATTCGTGCTGCCAAAGCTTGCGATAAAATTGTATGAACAATTTGAATTTTGAACGGATGAAATTGTAAGTCTTTGTGTAAAATTCAACCTAAACTTCTTCGCATAATGTTCAGTAAAATCTTGTTGAGCGACTCGGACTCCTACTACAGCTTGCCGTGCTCGTTCTACGTTCTCTGCTGTAAGTGGTTTTTAGAAAACCGACATATTCATGTCATCCACTGTGGCATACACCCCATAGCTCTCTGTAGATGTCAAAGGGAGAGAGCACGTCGTCAGCCTTACTGATGAGTCCAAGCGTGCTCTCTTTTCTCTCTTATCAGTAGACAACGAGATAACTACACCACAATTAAAACTGTGTTGGGCGTAGGAATTCTACCACATTTGGGAACATTATAAATATTCACGTTAAAAACAGACTCCGATCGATGATACTCCGTAACCCAAAAGATACGTTGAATTACTAGTGATGTATTCGTGGCTACTAAACTGCATTACACACGGAAAGTCTTAAATGGTTTATTCTCCCTTCCACTTTATTCATATTCGAATAGTGACGTTTCAAAAACTGCCAATACTAAATGCGCCACCCTGCATTTAGTATATGCTTTCCTAAATTTCGACGTCTACGGATAAATGGTGTATACATATATGAGACGAAAATACGCACCTACTGTCGAATACTTGTTAATTTTACAATGCCTTTGCATTAAAAATGTAAATCCATTTTCGTGTTAATTATTACATTATTCATTACAGCGGTTTTATTTATCTCAATCAATTCACAGTTCTAAGAATCTATATATAAACCTACAAGAAGTTCAAAAGCTCCAGAAGCGACAAAGTGCAATTTACTCCGACGACTATTTCTCGACTTAGTCGTCCAACACAAACGACCTCGACAGTGTAAATATAGAAATTTGTTGACAGTTTTGGGTAAACTAACGCAACTGATACAAGTTTATTTCTATAGATGCTTCTAATTCCGGAATAAGCAAAGCTTTATTCAGATCTATTCAATAACCTTGTTAATATGGTTACATTTGAACTGTTTTAGAGATGAAAAATGTATTCTGAGTACAAGAAAAAACTACATAAATAATATCAACGATGAGATTTTGAACTTCCTTTCAAATTCTCGAAACTTAATTATTTGTTCTTAGTCTGCTCACTCCTGAATTTTAGGTTTAAAATAGATTCAATGAACGTATACTTCAAAGTTCATCCACGGCACAATGAGCTTACATCTACTATTTGTAAGTTTGGAATGAACTTCTGTTAAGCTATATTAGCCGAAAGTTAGGAAAGCTTGTGGCAAATTGTTTTACACTAAAGCAAAGACAGACTAATCTTACTAAGTATAAGCATTGTATTGGTAAAATCTACATTCATGTTCGAGTAAATCAACTGATATGTGCGAAATATACGTTACTGGTTAGTTTAGGAACAGTGTCTGAATAATGAATTAATATATGAGCTTGATGGTAGTGGTCTAAAACACCGAAGAAGTCGTTTATCTGCCGTTTCGCCAACTACTGTGGTTGACACTTTCAGGGAATGGGACCATTCAAGTATTACAAAAGCACTATAGGGGGAGGGTTCTTTGCTTTGCTTATCTTTGATGATATGGGGTATCTGGATGGTGATTACGTCAGCAATATTTATTTTTTTACTGTTTCGAATTTTCTACATTATTTAGTCGATTTTAATTTGAACACATGACAACCCTCGGACGCGGACTCAGGACTTATAACTGCGTCTCATGAATCAATAAAGAAACTAGAACAGATTGACAAATACATGCACCAATGTTTACGCAAACATGAAAGGGGGTAAGAGCTTTCCCGGCTAAAGAGGACCTTCATTGGTCCTAGAACGCCCTGAGGTAGAGGGGTTTTAGTCGGTAGGTCGGAGGTCTTCTTCCTCGAGAATCCGTCACTACCCAGTCGTACGGACGGCTGGGTGTCTTTTGAAGATTTCCCCTCTTCCATGAAAACACAAAAAAAAATAAAATAAGAGCTTTGCTTACTTTTACTGAGTGAGGGGAGGGTTAATAATTGCAAAAAATATGCTTACGTAATACTTGAACAGTCCCAATGCATCAAGGGTGTAAGGATAATCGACTCCATCGGTTTTCTAATCAAGCAACATTCTTTTGTTATTAAGTAAGAAAATATTTATATATTTCTCTAGAAGGAATGAATAATTTTACATGCGAGATACTTCAGTTAGCAGCAATTATAGTAGATGGCGATATATTGCCTTAACTCGAAGATGTAGAATATTTGGTAGATGTTCAATTGAATCGAGTTTGACACCGTATTTCTTATTCCTCTTTCGTTCGTACGGCTATTTCGATATGAAAGCTTTTAGCCGATTCTGTTTTTATTTTATTATTTGATAGTGCGTGAAATGCTTCTTCATGATCCATTTCTTCTGAAAAGTATGACATTGAAAAGCGGTTCTGCCGTAATAAATCTGTAAGTGCTTCTTTCAACATTCATCAATGTTTTTACGCTCCGTTACTTAACAAACAAGGAGATGAAAAACGTTTGCCGTTCAAGTGCTAATAATTTATAACATTGTAGCTCTTTGTTTTTGTTTTTTTTTGGGCCATTACTTTTCTGTCGTTTGAAAAAAGGAGGTTGAAGTAAAGGATTGCTATGCGGTAACAATCTCGACCAAAACCTATTTCCTGGGCTAGCCGAGTGGCGATGGCCCCCGGAGGCAATTAAAAGAGGGGGTCAAACCGGCCAAATAAATTAAGGGATCAGGCGCAGAAAAAACTAAAGTGCTTACATTATCATACACTTAATGTTCCATGTACGGGGATTTACAAATTATAAAAGCTAGGTTAACATCGACTCTTACGTTAGTCAATATTTGTAAGAAGCTTTTGTTATATGTGCGGGGTTACACGGATTAAATGCTTAGGTTTAGTGTTTTTGCCTTTTGAGAGAACACTTAGCTTGCCCAGCAATTCACATTGAAGATAATTAAAATTCAATCAGTTAAAGTTATACTAATTACCAAAATGCCGCAATGTATCGAATTCATAAACTTTACTTCCCTAAAGGTGTTCGAAAGAATAATTGGTTCAAACAAAAATTGGTTACAATAAAGTTTTCTAAACATGCACAGCATTTTAAAGTTTTTTTACTTAATTTAACTTATGGTACTTTCAGTAATACGAAGGACTTTTTGAGTTCATTTTTTAAATTCGTATTCTGAAATAGACACGCAATGTCTGCATACAGCAGTTTCTTGGGAAATACCTATAATACCTACATCCTGCATACTTTTATATTATACAGTTTTGAATATGTTAATATTATAAGTCTTATACTATTTCAACGATTACATCATAATCAAATTGTATCTACTTAATGTATAACTTGCCATATGAAATGTGTTCAATTAGTAGGTGATTGTTTCGGCTAGAGTAATAGTTTCAAAATTACGGCAAATTAGTTCCTTTATTGTTAACATTTCTAACGTTATGAGAACATGATTATTCCCAGTCCCAGTGTATGTATGTAGTTATCTAAAGTTGGATACCGTAATTCAAAACGTAGACTGGTGTTTAAACTATCTGGTTGGAATGTGTGAATTTGAGCATCGACTTAAAACCATTATTTACACCTATATACAGTAGATAGATGTATAAATACTCATCCTAGCTATTTATCCTACATTTTAGTCGTTCGTACGTTCGTTGGGTCAAATTGAGAAACTTTCTCATTTCACTAAAACGTGTTTCTGTATATTCCATCACCATTTGCAGGGAATTTCGTCTACAAATTTACCACGGGTACATAAAATGCATTAAGCATGTGTTAGTGTGGAACATTTTAAAGGGGCCAGTTGCTGTACCCTTATCATTTGCAGCAAGTGAAAGCCTTGCTTGAAATTAATTTCCAGCCGCAAGTGTATATCTTCATACGCCAGAAAATATTATCCACAATACCTATGGAAAAATTATTCGACGACATACGGCGCATATTTCGCCTTTTATTCTACCTCATATTACAAGTACAGTAAAATCTCTTTATTCGCGGGGTATACGTTCCATAAATATGCCGCGAAACCGTGGATATGGAATGGTAATTAATATGAAATCATAGGGGATACATTCTAAGGTTCCAAAATAAAACCGATATGTATCATAATAAAATCAATGTATTGATAAATTCGTAATTAAAATTAATCGTTATAATCAGCTTTAGGCAAAGTTTAAAAAATTTAGTGATTTTTTCTTGTTTTGAATCTTGAAATTAGTCCACTCGGTTAAATCATTTATAAGTCGCCCAGGCACGAGCCAACAGTACATCCTCAAAAGATGCCGATAAAACATGCTTATCGGTTTTGGATATCATGAGTTTAATGCTTGGAACAGAAGTTTGAAATTTTATAGTAAGATATATAAAGCTCTGTTCTAAAGCCTGTCGAAGGCCATTTTTTAATTTCTATAAAAAATACGTGTCCTACAAGAAGCATCAACTTTAAGCACTTGTAGAAGCTTTTGATGACCATATTATTGAAAACCAAAAACGTACCGATTTAGTGAGAACCTTCGTCTGTTACCATACAAAAAATCAGATATTTATCTGGCAACGTTAAATCACAATGTTTACAATAGAAATCCATGTGTTCGGAAAAAATTATACTAGCCACTAGCGGTCTATTGCGGTCAATCCTTTTAACAAATGACACCGAATCCTTTTCCGTTTACCGATTGAATCCGCGAATAATGAAATTTTTAGTCGCGAATACAGGAACTGGGTTGCAATTTTTTCACCCGCGAATAATAAAAACGCGAATAAGGAACTGTTACTGTATTTTTTAGAGCAGAATAAACACAAGTAACAAAATTACCGGACGGCATTTTCAATTATAAGAAGTATGTGAATGAATCAATTGATTCTATTTTTTATAAATTCTTGCCTATGTACTCTTTTCTTAGATTTCAATAACGATTTATCAGGCACTCCACTTGATTCCGTTCAAGACATCTGACATTTGCAAAACTAAAAATATACGTACCAATTTACTATAAGTAATTTTTTTAAAAGTAACCGTACCATTTAATAAAATTTACGATGACACATAACGGCATGCATGTTTTTAGTCTGATTAAAATACATTTGTAAGTAAAAGTATCTTTTATATTTAACATTTTACTTAATCAAGTTGGTTACTTTACGTCTGAGTTTTTAATTTAATTGAAGGTGTGGAGGTTCATGCCTGGCACTGCTTATAAAAATATTACCTTACTTTAAACTCCGATCGAAACTTTTTATTACAACATATCGTCGATATACAAGTTGAAAGCTTCAATTCAGTTTCAATTACGGCCCTTCAACGAAAATAATTTGATTCGATTTGATATTGTTAAGCCGTATGAGGTTTCTCTTTCAGCACTTGACCTTATTCATATGTTAGGTAACAGTACTTACATTCAATACAGTTTATTCTTCGTTGAATAAAGTAGGTCTTGGTTTTGTCTCTCCCTCTAGTTTTCACTCAGTAATTCATAAATATGTTTTGACGTGACAACGTCTTATGATTCGATGGAGCCGGCTGTACGCACGAAAAAACATGACTCATGCGGCATTACTTCGCTCTGAGGCGTTCCATTTAAGGTTTGAAGTGCAAGCGAGAGCGCGGAACGAGCGACAAAGAGGCACAATCGGCCTCCGCGTTCGGCAGCGTTCGACATCTATCTCTCTCCTACTTGAGTGAGCGATGCGTCCGCGTGGACAGCTGCTATACAATAATACATTTCCATTTACCTCCTTCTTTACATCCATACAAAATATCTATCAAATAAATAAAATTAAAATTTTCTTTTGAAAAATGAAACCATTATCAGTATTTTCTTATGACGTTGTCACGTTCAACTATCGTCAGTAAACCGACTTTACAGACAACCGATTTTTTTAAATAAGTAAATAAATAAAATTGAAGGTTTTTTCTATTTGCAAAAAATGATCTCGCGCTTTTTCGAGTTATATTTGGTTTTAGATTTCTCTTGAGTATAGGACGAAAACCTAAGCTCCCCCGCCCCTGTAACCAAGCATGGTATTTTTGAAGACCCCCTTCCTACCCTGATGGATCACGTAGTATGGGTACGTTATCTAACTTACTGTTGTAATTGTTATTCTGTTCAACATTTATTTACCGTTACATAATGTAGACCAAGTTTTTAAGCGTCGTTTCTGTATTAAAATGTTTTCAATGATATTGGGTTTATAAGCGTTATTTCTGACAATTGTCCTAATTTCTATTTCAAGTCACTCTTTTGACAAAAGAATGTCTATCAAATTTGTCTAGCAAATTTAATACTATAGTAAATTGATTAGACACGAAGGGGATGACTGTATCTGTAGTACACATTGAATAAAGCTTATAAAATTTGACTCAAAATGGTTTCTATGTTCATTAATAATATAACCTTCAATTGAATTGAAACAAAAATTGAAAATTATGTTAAGTTACACAAAAGGTATGAATTTTGAATTGTACCTAGCGGCTGATTCTCACCGTCCGACAGCTTTATCTTACTATCGAACTACATCTGACGGCTAGTCACCAGTAATTTTTGGACAAGTAGTACATTTTCGTGAAAATTTCAACAACTTCTCGGTATTTTAAATGATATGTGCCATGCATCTCTAATAAAACAGTAATGAAGCGTTACAAATAAAACGATTAACAAGGATAGGTAAATATTGATAAATATAAATGCAGAGGTACCATCTAAAACAGACCACACAAGATGAAAATCATGACACAAAATTACAAGTCATGATTTTGATTTTATTCACCAGTTAATTTTTGAAAATCGTTCTTTAACGTGCTGCATAAATACAAGCATATACTTTTTCTCAGGCATTTCTATCGAAGAATACTTGTACTTGTATGTACTTACGTGCAGGAGAATTTTGTTGTAGAATACATTGTTCTTGTTAGCGCAGTACGAGAGTGTATTTCCGGTTTCCTTTCAACTGCGAACTCGTAAAAACTAAGCCACTCGTTAGATGATAGAGAACATCTCTTCAATCAGATTAGGCTTCAACAATGGCGTTCAGCTTTCCAGTATTCAGTTCCCTTCGTAATAAAACATCGACGGGGTTGTTACTTGATCGAATTACAACTTCGACTTCCACTAATAATCTTCCTCTTTCTCTTTGGAAATTTTTGTAGGTATCACGCCGTTCATATTTAAAGATAAGCTGCTTAACGGAGGAAAAATACGAGCTAAATTCTCGACCAGGATCTTCGAAACTCGTATATTCAATAGACACATATATATTAATATTTTCCGAGATTTATCAACTAGAAAACGGCGTACGCAGAAATGAAATGAAGTATTACAGCTGAAAAATTTTCCGCATTTAATTTTAAATATGACAGGATGATCTCCTCAAACTGTTTAACTGTAAGCAATAAATATGCAAGCTGAATTAGTACTAAAACTTGGGTACTGCTTTAGAGCATAGACATCTCTCAGAGTGGCTAATAAAATAAATTATATCCATCAAACTTAGATCCCTTGAATGCCAATAAAAGTTTTGATATACGAGGGTGGATTGATAAGTTTCCGGCCTAACCAAGAGATGACGCCACTAGGCCTACCTTGAGGTGACATTCTATAGTACCATCCTTGGATAGCTTGTAGCTATAGTTTCAGCCCGATCTCCTTGCTAG
>NW_020438897.1:523375-534816 GCF_000699045.2 Agrilus planipennis
ACATACATTTGCATGGTTTTAGAAAGTTTGGATAAATTTGGCTCATAACTTGTTGTTTTAAGTTTCAAACACGACTCTAAATGTTCATTTGTTAGTTGGCAAATGTTAGAAAAAATTTGTGGCACTTTAAAAACTTTTTAAAATTTTGTAAATTGTGATTTCCGACTCAAAAGGTTGCCGACCCCTCACGTAAGGCATTAAAAATACCCTGAATGGAATTTACGTACCCCTAGAATGTAATGACTGTATTTCTGAATTGACGTTTTCCGGTCATTGAAATGGAATTTTTGAATACAGCAGAAACATATTTTATATAGTATATTATTACAACCGTTTTTTGAGATCGATTACTTGCCTTATAAATTAAATTAGGCATGTGATGGAAAGTTGATGTTACAATTTCAAGGATGACGGTTAAGCTTCCTGTAAGTATTTCCGTAACCGTATAAAATATCAGACACCTTTTACCGCAAATACCCACAGGATGTTATCATGTACTTATTGGGAATGCTTTTGCAAGTAGTGGTTCACACGTCGACATCAAGAGGGATTTCTGTTTCTGAAAAATCATCAGATACCTGGTCTAAACTGAATATCAGTTTTCCCAATTGAATAAATCATCTTCAGTAAAATATATATTCCCAAACGGTTTGCCTTTGGCAAAGAATTCACCGCTTTATTTGTGCATGTATAATATATATCCGTGTATTCGAGACCAATTCGATTTACAAAAATATATAGCAAACAAAACTTCAACCCTAAACATGGTGACCGAATCCCTTGAGGACAGAACAAGGCAAAACTTTTGCTCAAAAAGTTTTTGTTACCATAAAGTACTCTATTAACTATGTCTGTGCTAGAAACCTTTGATAAGTAAGTATTTAACTTACGAATATAAAAATGAAACGTTCAGTTCAAAACACACGATAAATGATTTAACGTTGAATAATTAATTGATCTACGAATTTATGTACCTAGTATGGAGGGTAGAGGTAAGGAGAACTATCTCATATGGCGGAAAAGTTGAAAGTGTCCAGCCACAAGTAGTAACTAACAGTTCACAAACCTTCCAAAATGGCGCCAACGTAAGCAAAAGGTGTGGTGTGAATGTAGCAGTTGTTAACGAATGGAAGTATGGTGTTAGAAAATTTAATATTTTTAGTGACTAGAGTGATTAGTGATAGTCCAGTATACCAAACTTCAGCTATTTACGTAGTTCAAAGTAATTTTGTCCTTGTTTATTTCTCTATCCTATTCTAATAACTTTTAGCGCTTTATTGGAAATTTACCCTGTTACTGTGACGCCACCCTCATTCAACGCAATTTGACGGACACTTCTTCATAACAGAGATACTACTCTTTACTTATACCTTCCATGGTACATAGGTAGAGCCTGTTCAAAATTTGTTGATGTAAAATTCTCAGAATCGAGACCGGTCAATTCTTGAAACATTCTTGTCAATCATCATCATAAGGTCGTCAGTCATACGCACCTCCACTCTTTCCTATCCTGCGCTAATCTTCGCATTTCCTTAAAGCTAGAGCAACCCATATCCTTAACTATTTGCGAATACTAATCTAATCTAGGTCTACCCCTACTCCTCCAACTTCCGTTTCTGCCTCTACTATGTCTCTGACTAGACCTTTATGCCTGAGAAAGTGTCCTGCTAACCTATCTCGCCTATTTGTTATTGACTTCCATAGTTCCCTCTGTTCTCTTACTCTTTCTAATACTATTTTTAACCTTCTCTATTCACGGTATCCTCACCATTCGGCTGTAACACTACATTTCGAACGCTTCTAACCTTTTCTTTTCCTCCGCGCCCACTGTCCATGTTTCGCACCCGTACAACGCCGCACTCCAAACATTCCGTTCGGGAGCACAGAAGTGACTTGTTTTTATTGAAGGCGACTTGACCCTCCGCTATCCTCTGCTTTATATCCCTACAACTCCTTCCGTCCTGACTTATCTGACTTCCTAGATACCTAAAATCGGCCACTTCTTCTTCTAATTTTTCGTCTCCTATCTTTATATTCGCTCTTTCCCTACTTTTACTTTCCTTGCATACCAGCATTTAAAAAATGCCTGTTTTATTAATTAGTTTACAGTTATAAGTTTATAAAAATGACTTTGGATGTCTACCTAACATGGAGAAATATGTATAATTTTTTTCCAAAGTGACCCTCAAGATCGTTTGGGTTGGACACCCCTGTACTAGAACATTCTACCATCACTTTCAGTGGCGGTTCATGAAACTAAACAGGGGTTTTGCGCTATATTGAGTTTTATGCAGCTAACTGACCCGTCAAAATTCGCTGCTCTATGGGGTCAAGTGAGGGTGTAGGGGACAATGGTGCGGGTTTCCGCAGTAGTACACAGAACTATACCTTGTGCAGCCCTGTTATAAAATAATATAAAGAATACCGCAACGTCTTCCACCAGAGACTCAGAGAATTGATTTGGTCTACTACTAACTTAGCACTGGTTGGCCAGCAAAAGGAGGTTTAATGTGTAGATACTCTAAATTAGTAGATATATTAACAGATTTTAGTAATAGTTGTCACATGACATAATTATCTTGTTATTTGACAAATATTAAATCAGCAGAATTTAAAAAAATTAAATTAAAAACTATATTTTTTTTGAAATCCCTTTGTATATTAGAAGATTCATTTAAAATGTACTAGGGTCCAGCATCAGTACAATTTTTCGAAGCCAACTTAAATAAGCTGTATTGAGCCATTAGGTCCTTGAATGATCACTAAAAGTTCGCATCGAGTTTTACAAATTTACATGAGCAAAGAAACACCCTTTATACTATCGAGTTTTGCCTGTAACAACCCTTATTAGATTTTATGAAAGAGCGAACATAAAGGAGATTTAATTGGTACGTTTTAAACGAGCAATAGGGTAAGTTATAATTGAAATTTTCCTCTATTACTCAGAACGTTTTATTGGCCGTCCGTTCTATAAATCTATTACATCGGTTTGTCCGCTCTGTGATAGAATTCAGTATTTTATTTGCTCTTGTTTGAACGATGGCCCTTAGGCAAAAGAAGTCGCATTCGTATGTGGGAACGATCGGGAATTTTTGAGAGCCGGTCGTTTTTGCTAAAGGTATGAGATATGAATTTTTATTGGAGGCACTGAACTTTATGTGTGTGTTTGATTCAGATGACAAATTCAGATTGATGGCGAAATATATTAGGGAATCTCGACCTATTCAGAGTAAAATGAACAGATGCAGAATATGACAACTATTTCGGCATCGGTTCACATGAAACTGAACAGATCATTTTTTGTGAGATGCCGAATCTTATCACGCATATTTCGGCATCGGTTCACATGAAATTGAGAGGTATCATATTTTGTGAGATGGCGAATCAGGTCACGACTATGTTGGCATCGGTTCACATGAAATTGAATGGATCATTTCTTGTTAGATGCCAAATCTTATCACGAATATTTCGGTATCGGTTCACAGGAAATTGAGAGTACCATTTTTTGTGAAATGTCGAATCAGTCACGACTATTTCGGCATTAGTTCACATGAAATTGAGAGGACTACTTTTTGTGAAATTCTGAATCTTATCACGAATATTTCGGCATCGCTTCACACGAAATTGAGAGGACTACTTTTTGTGAAATGCCGAATCTTATCACGAATATTTCGGCATCGGTTCACACGAAATTGAGAGTACCATTTTTTGTGAGATGCCGAATCAGTCACGACTATTTCGGTATCGGTTCACATGGAATTGAGAGTACCATTTTTTATGAGATGCCGAATCAGTCACGATTATTTCGGCATCAGTTTACATGAAATTGAGAGGACTACTTTTTGTGAAATGCCGAATCTTATCACGAATATTTCGGCATCGCTTCATATGAAATTGAGAGTACCATTTTTTTGTGAGATGCCGAATCAGGTCACGACTATTTTGGCATCGGTTCACATGAAATTGAGAGTACCATTTTTTATGAGATGCCGAATCAGGTCACGACTATTTCGGCATCAGTTCATATGAAATTGAACGGATCACTTCTTGTGAGATGTCGAAGCAGGTCAACTTAAACCAATTACAGTCTAGTCTTTCTTGGTTTTTAATGTAATGAACCCCTTAAAGGTTAGATTATGATTGGTTTAGGTTGCCCTGTTTCTTTCTAGTAATATAATATCGAGAAAAGCTTCTGCCTTCGACGGGGTAAATTAAAAAGTATTATTAGGAGTAAAACTGAAAGAAGACGCTTNAAATTGAGAGTACCATTTTTTGTGAAATGTCGAATCAGTCACGACTATTTCGGCATTAGTTCACATGAAATTGAGAGGACTACTTTTTGTGAAATTCCGAATCTTATCACGAATATTTCGGCATTGCTTCACATGAAATTGAGAGTACTATTTTTTGTGAGATGCTGAATCTGGTCATGACTATTTCGGTATCAGTTCATATGAAATTGACCGGATCACTTCTTGTGAGATGCCGAAGCAGATCAATTTAAACCAATATTACAATCTAACCTGTAAAAGGTATTTCTTGGTTTTTAATTTAATGAACCCCTTAAAGGTTAGATTATAATTGGTTTAGGTTGCCCTGTTTCTTTCTAGTAATATAATATCGAGAAAAGGTTCTGCCTTCGACGGGGTAAATTAAAAAGTATTATTAGGAGTAAAACTGAAAGAAGACGCTTGTGGGTGTATTACCATGTCAGTAACGCGTTGTGCCTAAAACTTTAGGGCAGTGACCGATTTCGGCTATTGCAGATTCTGAGCTCTACTTCATCTACATTTTGCACTGAATCCAACATTTGCAGTAACTTTCGATTATAGCGTCGTTTATCCTATGAATATTTCAATATCCAGGTGCTCCACTAAAGATTTTTATTGAACGAATGACTTATGATCTTTCAAGAGAAATAAAATCTTTAATAAAAATGCAGACGGCTGATTTCAATAAAACTACCCTTTTATGTATTTTACACAAGATAGAGTACAAACAATATGAAACTTAAACTTTGAATATATGAATGGGAAGCAATTTCAACTTTATAAGTAACTAGATACCGTGAGGTTATAGGTAGGAGAATATTGCATAAAATAAACGGATTTAAATAACAATAGGTAGAATGACAAGAAGAACTGCACTTCATACTCAGGAAAACTTTCGACATTTGCTGTTTTACATACATAAATTCAATGCAAATTTACGAAGTATAAAAATTTTCTTGAAATTGAAAATATTTGGTGTACGCAAGTTAGATTGCCGATAATCTAACAAATTTTCTATAAGTCTAGCCAGTTAATAAATCTAAGTATTTCATTATAAAACATCAGAAATTAAAATATTTAAATCTTACATATTACACAGAGCAAAAGCATAAAATTAATCAGAAGTGACGACTCTCACGCGATACATACGTTACCGGAAATGTATGAAATCTAGGAATTGTATACAATTCCGAAGCTGTTTAGGAAATGTACAAAATACTGTTTGAAATATTTTTTAATAGACACATTTCCTAGGCATTATATGAAATTCCGATATTGTACTAGGAAATGTATGAAACTAATGCTTTCTGTGAATAAAATACTCTAACATATCATAAAAATTGTTATGCATTGTTATACATTGTTTGGTTAGGTAGATTTATGACAGATTGGAGTTTATATAATGCTCCTGCCCGCCAGAGGTGGACTGACATGTTAAAGTATTTTATTCACAGAAAGCACTAGTTTTAAACATTTCCTAGTAGAATATAGGAATTTCGTACAATTCCTAGGAAATGTATACATTTCTCAGTATATCTGTGTATCAAAAAAATTTATAAATTTTCTAAATAGCCTCGAAATTGTATACATTTCCTAGGAATTGTATAAATTCATTAATACAAGATTTACCTAAGGAATATAAAAAATCTATAATTGGCCGCAGACCCTCTATAGTATAAATAACATATAATATTTCTCTAACAACTCCGCAATTTTCTTAAAAATTAGATTTGAAAATCATCAACTATTTTAAAACCATTTTAAGTTTTTGTAGGAATACATATTCGTCTGATTCATTATTCGTAGTCGTTGTAGATTAAACTGTTTACGAACAGATCAAAGTTAATGTTATTTTCTAATTTTCTACTTTTATTTTTTATGGACACAATGATGCGTTTGGCATTAACTAACTACGATAGATGCGAGATCAACGCCGAACGACTTACAGGGAGAAAACGAAAAAGGAAATTTTACCTAAATATTAAAGTAATTATTTACAATTTATCCCACTAGCCCGTTGCTTCGTAAGCGAAAATAATAAAAATTTCAATTTGGACCCGAATTTGTAAAAATAAAATCCCAGCAGAAATAAATTTACTAGTATTTTAGTTGATATTACAGATTTTACAATCGAAAATTGTAATTTTTGCTTTGCTTTGCATAAAAATTTAGTTTTCTCCGTCTACCATTTTAATGATACAATTTATACACGTAATTAAAGACAGGAATAGATTACAATAATAATACAGATGAACTTTACATTTCTACGGTGTACATTTTTAATAATAAAATCAAAATCAGTATTAAACAACAGATGTACAATAGCGTTCACTTGTACTTCACTGCTGAAAAGTACCGGAGCCACATTTTCGAACAATTTTATTCACATAATATTCTGATCAGTGAATGATAAATACCGCAGGTATATCTAGTTGTATTACGGGTATATGTGTATCAGTGCACTAGTATTAAAG
Organism: Agrilus planipennis; assembly: GCF_000699045.2. Lineage (NCBI taxonomy): Eukaryota > Metazoa > Arthropoda > Insecta > Coleoptera > Buprestidae > Agrilus > Agrilus planipennis. The sequence goes on from NW_020438897.1 coordinate 530,121, forward strand.
CTTATACAAATCAACAACAGAACAACGCAATGCGGAAAGGGTAGAAAGACAGGCACATTTTCAAGTTGTGAAACAAAGCTTTACAACGGTTTATAATTTATTCAAAAAGTTCCTCCTTTGTTCTCGACATAGACCTTCATGCCTTCTAACTATTTCGTTTATTTTTGCATGTATACATACACAAATGCATACGTAAACCATAGGCATAGAAAATACAAAACGGCGGTAAAAGCTATTTGCAACTACTTACTTCCTAATTAATTTTCGTTTCACTTGTAAAAAAGGCTGTTAAGTGGTTTCTAGTTTTCTAGTTTTATATTTTCGATTGTACGCAATATATTTATTACATCTCAGTTTGTAGTGAAGGTGTTGTGCCAGTAGCGCAGCGAATATTTTACCTATCCGTAGCGACGCGATATTAGCAGGTAAAATCTGAGGTATGTTAGATTTAGCATTGTTTATGTTTTAGTTTAGTTAACTAAAGACAACAAAACTGACCTGTTTAAAGTTATAGAAGTTAATAATCTTCGTCATAATTTCTAAAAGAAGATGACATATGTTTTGACAGCTCCGCCGAATATCGCCTGAAGTTCTTTTACTTACTGCAATTAGTTATTTACAAAAGAAAAGAAGAATTGAATGCGTAAAAATAGATGGAAGAATAAAAACTACTCTAGAAAAATTCGTATATGCCTATAATGAATCGCTTATAATGTCCTCCCTAGATAAAAATTTTCAGTGTCTCTTCAGTCTCTCAGAGTCTTTCAGCGTCTCTGAGAACGTCTCTCACAGTCTTTCACAGTCTCTCAGTTATTGCCTAGATGTTTTTATGGATCTCTCACAGTCTCTGTATGAGAGACTCGAACGATAAAATTGTTAATTCAGAGATTCGAGTCTCTNTATTAAACTTAGAACTAAACGGTCTCTCATAAATAAACTTTATTAGATACCCTATCGATTATTGCAATTTTCATATTGATTAGTGCAATAATTTATGTATAATAGCCAAAAATAAAAATGGTATCTCATATTCGACATTCATAACCTGTATCAGTTGTTCATCCCTTACAAATACTAAGTATACATTTTTTTTATTTAAAAATCGTGATAACTTTATTGAGTGCAACGTTGAAAAAGCTTTGAATCAAACATTTTTCTTTTCTACTTATTACTGCTGATTGTTCGTACGCACCTAAAAATTCTTCACTAAATATAGCGTATATATGTATAGATATATATATTTACATATGTATATATTTATGCCAATGTGATACTCCCTTTTTATGAAAGCGTGCTCTTTGCTAGTTGGGCTATTTTCCTATTCCTTAAGCAGCAAAAGATTGAAGACGTGCTTCTTAGCGAGATACCTTATCGAGATCAGATTCAACTCTCGTGAAATCGACTCTGTTATTGCTATTTCCAGTTTCCGACTACAAGGTAAAGAGCAAAAGATCTTTCACGATAATGCGATTCATGTTGCAGAAAATAAAACACTACGAGCATGACGAAGGTCGCGAATGACTCGTATCGATAACGATACGAATATATAAATGCCGTGCTATTTAATGATGCAATAGTATCTACCACTTATTTTATTTATTATTTTCCATATGCGTTGTTTAGCACTCCGTTTTCTCATTAATAACAACTGTTACGTTTTGCTAATTATGAAATACTTCTCATTGGAATATTTAAAGGCGCTATAGTACGTCGCATAGAAATGGATTATACAAATGAAAAAGAAAAACCTGCTATACTTCATTTACTTTCTCTAGCGATGTGCCCCTTCGATTGTCTTGGATGCGCGCTGGCAAAATCGTAGGTAGAGAGAAAAGAGCTCATTATACTCTCGACTCTTGTTCACTAAACATACGTTTTATACAGTACCTGCCAAAAGTTTTGTTCAATCATGAACAGTAGTGCGAGTCGAAAGCAAGCGTTAAAGTCTTTAATATGTCTCTAAATGTAAATAAACATCTCGTTGATATTTTCAGTAGTAAATGGTACCAATAACAGCACTGCAATTGTAGTGGATAAAATGGTCAATTTTTCCGTGTAGTACTGTACGGATTATACGCTCCTCATCGGTTAAGAGTTTGGCCAAGAGTTGTCTCCTCCCTTTTATGGCCTAGTGCTGTTCTTTTCTACTTTGCACCGGTCAAACTGAAGGTCACATCGCTACAGAAAGTAAACGAAGTATACATAAACGTACAATACTATAATGTGTACTCACTTCGTTTGTGTTGTCTTTTTTTACTTAAACATATCCGTCAAATCAAAAAATTGGCTGCTCTGTGAAATTCGTTTTATTGTGGAGTTAACGAAACACTTCACATCCGCTAAAGTGATTAGCAGAAGATAAACAAGTATAAATTAAAAAAAAAAGTGTTGCAGTTTTTGGGCTGCACACACACCATTCTTACTAGTGAACCATTGACGCTTCATAAATTTTTTTTGAGAAATCATGTAGATACACAGCCGGTGTCAGATATGGAACCACCCAAACTTGTGAATATCATTGAGACTTCATACAAATTCCGTCCAAAATACAGTAATTATTTTTGATATTTATTCGTATATAAGTAGTGTTTTTCAGATCAAATTAAATATATATATATATANATACCGCAACGTCTTCCACCAGAGACTCAGAGAATTGATTTGGTCTACTACTAACTTAGCACTGGTTGGCCAGCAAAAGGAGGTTTAATGTGTAGATACTCTAAATTAGTAGATATATTAACAGATTTTAGTAATAGTTGTCACATGACATAATTATCTTGTTATTTGACAAATATTAAATCAGCAGAATTTAAAAAAATTAAATTAAAAACTATATTTTTTTTGAAATCCCTTTGTATATTAGAAGATTCATTTAAAATGTACTAGGGTCCAGCATCAGTACAATTTTTCGAAGCCAACTTAAATAAGCTGTATTGAGCCATTAGGTCCTTGAATGATCACTAAAAGTTCGCATCGAGTTTTACAAATTTACATGAGCAAAGAAACACCCTTTATACTATCGAGTTTTGCCTGTAACAACCCTTATTAGATTTTATGAAAGAGCGAACATAAAGGAGATTTAATTGGTACGTTTTAAACGAGCAATAGGGTAAGTTATAATTGAAATTTTCCTCTATTACTCAGAACGTTTTATTGGCCGTCCGTTCTATAAATCTATTACATCGGTTTGTCCGCTCTGTGATAGAATTCAGTATTTTATTTGCTCTTGTTTGAACGATGGCCCTTAGGCAAAAGAAGTCGCATTCGTATGTGGGAACGATCGGGAATTTTTGAGAGCCGGTCGTTTTTGCTAAAGGTAAGAGATATGAATTTTTATTGGAGGCACTGAACTTTATGTGTGTGTTTGATTCAGATGACAAATTCAGATTGATGGCGAAATATATTAGGGAATCTCGACCTATTCAGAGTAAAATGAACAGATGCAGAATATGACGACTATTTCGGCATCGGTTCACATGAAACTGAATAGATCATTTTTTGTGAGATGCCGAATCTTATCACGCATATTTCGGCATCGGTTCACATGAAATTGAGAGGACTACTTTTTGTGAAATGTCGAATGATTTACAAAAATATATAGCAAACAAAACTTCAACCCTAAACATGGTGACCGAATCCCTTGAGGACAGAACAAGGCAAAACTTTTGCTCAAAAAGTTTTTGTTACCATAAAGTACTCTATTAACTATGTCTGTGCTAGAAACCTTTGATAAGTAAGTATTTAACTTACGAATATAAAAATGAAACGTTCAGTTCAAAACACACGATAAATGATTTAACGTTGAATAATTAATTGATCTACGAATTTATGTACCTAGTATGGAGGGTAGAGGTAAGGAGAACTATCTCATATGGCGGAAAAGTTGAAAGTGTCCAGCCACAAGTAGTAACTGACAGTTCACAAACCTTCCAAAATGGCGCCAACGTAAGCAAAAGGTGTGGTGTGAATGTAGCAGTTGTTAACGAATGGAAGTATGGTGTTAGAAAATTTAATATTTTTAGTGACTAGAGTGATTAGTGATAGTCCAGTATACCAAACTTCAGCTATTTACGTAGTTCAAAGTAATTTTGTCCTTGTTTATTTCTCTATCCTATTCTAATAACTTTTAGCGCTTTATTGGAAATTTACCCTGTTACTGTGACGCCACCCTCATTCAACGCAATTTGACGGACACTTCTTCATAACAGAGATACTACTCTTTACTTATACCTTCCATGGTACATAGGTAGAGCCTGTTCAAAATTTGTTGATGTAAAATTCTCAGAATCGAGACCGGTCAATTCTCGAAACATTCTTGTCAATCATCATCATAAGGTCGTCAGTCACACGCACCTCCACTCTTTCCTATCCTGCGCTAATCTTCGCATTTCCTTAAAGCTAGAGCAACCCATATCCTTAACTATTTGCGAACACTAATCTAATCTAGGTCTACCCCTACTCCTCCAACTTCCGTTTCTCCCTCTACTATGTCTCTGACTAGACCTTTATGCCTGAGAAAGTGTCCTGCTAACCTATCTCGCCTATTTCTTATTGACTTCTATAGTTCCCTCTGTTCTCTTACTCTTTCTAATACCATTTCTAACCTTCTCTATTCACGGTATCCTCACCATTCGGCTGTAACACTACATTTCGAACGCTTCTAACCTTTTCCTTTCCTCCGAAACAAAAATTG
>NW_020438897.1:535672-553168 GCF_000699045.2 Agrilus planipennis
AAATAACTTTTGAAAAAACACAAAATTCGCTATAGTTCTTGAACAGTCCTCATATACAGGGACTTCTGAAATAGGTTTAGCGTCTCTGAACGAGAGACTCGAGTCGCTCATAAAGAGATCCTCATTTCGTATCCAGTCTCAGAACGAGAGACTCGAGTCGCTCATAGAGAGATCCTCATTTCGTATCCAGTCTCTGACCGAGAGACTCGAATCACCGAACGAGAGACTTGAATCTCTCAATAAGTGGTGACTCAGTAGACCTGGTTAAAATTTTCTAAGTTCAACATACTTCAGAGATCCCAGTCTTTCTACGAGAGACTCGAGTCTCTCAATTTTTCAGTTTTATTCATTCAGTCTCTCTGTGAGAGACCCAAATCTCTGAATTAACAACTTTATCGTTCGAGTGTCTTATACAGAGACTGTGAGAGATCCATAAAAACACCTAGGCAATAACTGAGAGACTGTGAAAGACTGTGAGAGACGCTCTCAGCGACGCTGAAAGACTGTGAGAAACGCTCTCAGAGACGCTGAAAGACTCTGGGAGACTGAGGAGAGACTGAAAATTTTTGTCTAGGGGATATAAAGCAAGAAGTGAAAAGTAAGTTTAGAACTAAAAAGAATTAAATTTTAAAATATCCATCGTGATAAAAACTGACACAGCATTGGTTTTTCTTCTCCGTTTTAGAAGTCCTTTTTTCTTGAGTTTGCTGCACTCCTCTCTATTTTCGAACTTAGGAGCGCTCGCTGCTTATTCTACCTGCAAAACGTCATCTGAAAAACATGATGTTTAATTAATTTAAAGTGACGCCAGGCACTCACTGACTTTAAGAGATAATTAACCCCCGACATTCAGTCTCGTACAACTAGCTATCTCACTTTTAAGAAAGTTGGAAAAGCTGCTGGTTGCATTGTTAACATAGCGAAAACGGAAAACGGCACGACACGACAAGACACGACGCGAACATCGGCCGCAATCGAGCAAATGGCATAGAAAAAGATGCGCTGCTGTTTTTGGTCCACCCCACAACACACATCCGTTCACCCACACAACCCCATCAAACACATGCCTATGTAATATAGGTTCATACGTGTACGTAGGTAAGTACAATACATCCATTTACATACATATCTATAATATGCATATGTATCTATATCAACGGTTGGGTACCGTGAATTGTCGGGAGAACATTTTGCTCGGGGATAAGGAGACGACTACTCGACTAGACTCAACTCGACGCACATGGAACGAGTGGATCGTCGGAGACAAAAGGCAGAACGCTCAAAATAATTAACGTGCCCAACAATGCCTGAAAAGGAGACAAAAAGACAATTAATCAGCACAATGAAAATATAACATGACTGACTGTGATGCGGTTGCATCGCTGTCGACGGAATGGACGGATCGGACGGGCAACAACAGGAGAAAATGAGCGAGCAAGTGAGTGAGTGGATGATGACGACTGACTCGAATGTTTGTTCCGCTTTCCATCGTTGCACCACCATCATCATCCTCATCACTGGAAAGCGCATTCAAATTAAAAAGATGGCCGTACGAACAGCAGGAGAAGTGAGGTATAATTATAAAAAAAGCACCAGCAGTTTCGGTTGAAATGAATCGCCGACGACTAAACGAAACCATGATTTGCCCCGCAATCGTTTTAATATCGTCTAAAGAATTAGCCGGAAATCGTCTACGGGGTGTTATTCCTAGACAAAAATTTTCAGTCTTTCTCCAGTCTCTCAGAATCTTTCAGCGTCTTTGAGAGCGTCTCTCACAGTCTCTTAATTATTGTCTAGGTGTTTTTATGGATCTCTCACAGTCTCTGTATGAGAGACTCGAACGATAAAATTGTTAATTCAGAGATTCGAGTCTCTCACAGAGAGACTGATTAAAAAAACTGAAAAATTGAGAGACTCGAGTCTTTCGTAGAAAGACTGGGATCTCTGAAATATGTTGAAGAAAATTTTAACCATGTCTTACTTATTGAGAGGTTCGAGTCTCTCGTTCTCTATGAGCGACTCATCTCTCTCGTTCAGAGAGGCTAACCAGTTTTTTTGACAGTGTCTCAGCGACACCAGAGAGACTCGATGATAGACGGAGACTCGAGTCTCGTTTTCTGAGATTCGGAGAGACTGAACATTTTTATCTCGGGCTACACAACCAGGTATCGAAAGATTGCTTATCTGAAACAAATTTCATAAACCATTTACTGCTTTTGTTTTTGACAAAAATCTCTACTGCAGACAAAACAATATCAATCTAGGACTGAAAAGACTTGAAAAACAGGAGATAAGTATTGGTAGTTAAGAATCTGATGAGTCTTGACCTTGAGTTACGCAGTGACAAAAAAGGCTCTTAAGTACCGTGGTACTGTCAAGTAGACTGTGAACGAAGTGCGACTTAAAATTAAATTTTTGCTATTTTGTCGCAATACAATCAATGTTTCGCATAGACGTATTGGAAAGATGCAAATGTGAAAATAAGTAAGTAGCCAATATCGCGTTGCTTTGTGTGGTTAAAAAAAAAATAATAAAGCAAACAAAGCGCTTTCGAGATTGATTAATTTTTCGTCATTTTTTCTTTTTTTATCAAATGGTTTTCATCAGTAACAAGTATCTGGGTAAATCCTAACACATTTTTGTGCAATATGCGAACTTGACTGATGAAGGGCTTCCATTAAATTATTATCGTCGAAATTGTATTTCTCGTTTTCTTCTCCCAGCCAATTTTTCAATTGGCTTCGTTATTTCGTTTCACTTATACAAACATATATGTATGTACACGTATGTGGGCTGTATACCTTTGTATCTACAGTTTCCACCGAGCGGGAAAACTGGATAAAAACGTTTTAAAAAATTACTACCGCATGATGAACGCAACTGGATGATGATAATAATGATAATAAATAATAACGTACTGAATCAAAAAGCATCCGATACACGAATACCGCTTCCCGTTTCCCTTTTCAATTTGTTTTTGTTGAAAATTGTTAGCTTTATTATACCTACTTCTGGTTTTATTCTAAACTAGCCCCATCGCATCGTGTTTCAACCATTTAGAATGCGATTTTTGCAAAACTTGTTCTTAGTACCTAATAGTTAAAATAAGCTAGCTTTCATAATTTCATTCAAATCGACCCCATAGTTTCGGCTGTGCCTTGATCATGAACATCAGTCAGTCAGGCAGGACAACTACTTTATGTCTATTTGCTTCAGTTTAATTTTGACAGTTTTAGATTGTAAAGTCAAAATTGTTATTTATTTACTTTACATTATTTATTATTGGAAAAATAAATCTACTGTACCTAAATACCTACTACAATGAAGAGAAAGATACCCTTTTATTTCTTGGCTGGTCCCTACTTTATAAAATTCGTGCATTTTTCTCTCTATTTAAACAATTTGAAGAGTCTGTCTCTATTTTTTATTACTTGTTAATGCCACTGTAATTTAGTTAAAGTTCATGAAACAATCGGTACTATAGTAATATAAGAGAGATACACTTTACAAACTGTTTAAATAGAAAGCATGATGCACAAATTTTATAAAGTACTAGCAGTGTTCCTTACCTGCGACTATCCAAGAAAGATAAGAGTATCTTCATTGTAGTAGATATACGGTTTAGTAAATTTATTGTTCCAGTAATAAAAAATAAAGTAAAAGATTTACAATTTTGACTTTATAATCCGAAACCGCCAAAATTATACTGAAGCTTTGATCAAATGATTTTGAGAATTCGGTTAAGTCAGAATAGCTTCTAGATAGACGTAGTTGAAAAAATATTTACATTCCACACGTTCACCAAATTATGTATATCCGTTCGTACGACAATAAGCCAAAATGACGTCAAAAAATGTATCACTTCTATTTTTGGTAAACATTTTGTCTTAGCTGTATACGGTTGTATTCACAAATTGAATTCAAAAGAACTAAATCAGTTTTGTAAAACTGAACGACAACACTGCTTTCGAAGGAATCCTTATGTGAAAACCTAAAAAATGTTTTGTCATCCACCAAAAGGTGACATTCTTAGTTAAAGACTAGCTTAATTTAAATCACAAATATTATTATACAGTGATTAAGATCCCTTTCTAAATCCATGTGAAATTTAAAATTTAAGAATTCCAATGAGAAAAACAATACAGAAATAATCAGAGAAGGTTCTGTTCAAAGGGTTGGGGCTGAAGACTCATTTTGTTTAATATAATTATAGAGTATACTTTAATAAACATTGTAAACTATTTGATGTGCTGTAAACTGCAATCAATCTAGTTCTCTAGTTTCAATTTTGAATAGAAAAGACTATAATTACAGTCAAAACCGTTTACTACGACATCGTTTAGAACAACATACCGGTTATATTGACCAAAATCATAGGTCCCGGCTGAATTGTGTTAGACCGCCTTATAAAAAACATTGGTTTTTACGATATTGCTTATTACGACATATCTCTTTAAACGACTACATTTAACTGATATTTTCGGAGAATTACATCTGTTAGAACGACCAGCTGTATTGTAAACATTTGAATAAGTAACAGTATCCACATTTGACATAGTAAATGACCATTAAGACCGCAAAATTAAACAAAAACGTGTCGAGTTTACGGTCTATTGTAATTCTCAGAATATCTGGTACTGAAGCTAAGGAGTTTATTGATGGAGATAACTCTATTGCAATTTGTTCACCAGCTACGGAAGATGATATTGTACAAGAAGTTCAAGAGGAAAATGACGAACAGGAAGAGACTGAAAACAATTTACAGTGCCAACTTTGAATAATGGTCTCAGTGCTGTCAGTGTATTACGAAAAATTGTTTTTTATTCTAATGAACAGTTTCATATGCAGGGAAATTATAACGATACATTAATTAAAATTCAATGGAAACTACAGGGTGCATACGNCGCAAAATTAAACAAAAAGGTGTCGAGTTTACGGTCTATTGTAATTCTCAGAATATTTGGTACTGAAGCTAAGGTGTTTATTGATGTGGATAATTCTATTGCAATTTGTGCACTAAATACGGAAGATGATATTGTACAAGAAGTTCAAGAGGAAAATGACGAACAGGAAGAGACTGAAGAACAATTTACAGTGCCAACTTTGAATAATGGTCTCAGTGCTGTCAGTGTATTACGAAAAATTGTTCTTTATTCTAATGAACAGTTTCATATGCAGGGAAATTATAACGATACATTAATTAAAATTCAATGGAAACTACAGGGTGCATACGCATGACACAAATGTTCCAAACAGACTAAAATGACAGATTTTCTTAATATAGAAAAATTGTAGTTATATGTACGTAATCTCTTTTTATAATACGTTTTACGTAAAATAAATAAAATGTAGTTTTATTTTATATATGAATATATTAATCACACATTCAATAATAGGTATTAGGTACTTAATAACGTCACCGGCTATTACGACTTTCGGTTTTTACGACCAAATATGAGTAGTCCCTTCAGTGCCGTTATAACAGATTTTGACTGTATATATGTATCTATTGTTTTCTTATTTTGAGTTTGCAGTTTTAAAATACTTTTAATGTGATTTTTCGAAGTAATTTTCGCATGATAAAATTTGCAATTTTCAACAGGTTTTAGAGATGAATCTTAACTATATTTTTAATTTGCTTTGATGTAGGTATATTATTAAAAGGAGGAAATAATTTATTTTTTCTTCGAATATTTCATTTATTATCTCTGCACAATATCAAAATTCTAATTAAATCGGCGATGAAAACCAAACTGACAATTATCTAATCACAGCGCTTCTGCTTGAAAGAGAAACATTCTGAATAAGAAATGCTTTCAAGTTTGCACGTGGAGAAAAACAAAACACTTCAAAGTGAATATCGTTTCTGAAATAATTCACGACTAAGTGTGCTGAGGTGATATAACATTTTTAGACGCTCATTACCTACTCTGTTCATAAAAGTTAAAATTAGTAAGCATTCAGACAAATAAAAAGTTTGCAAGCTATTGAGCCCTAGTCATCAAACACTCCTTTGATTTTTCACATGAAAGGACGCATAAAAACATACATCCTATTTTGAAAACGAAACGTTTGTGATATTCTTTTTTTATTTCTGCTATAATTGTGTGAAGTATGTCCGAATAAGTAAAACATATTTCATTGCGAAAGAATAGTGTCACGAGAAACTGCATTGTAAGGATATTTAAAGGAAAATGGAAGAGGTGTTGAATCATTAACTCCGTAAAAAATTAAGGAAATAGTGTGTACAGTGTAACGTCATCTAGTGTATATTTACTCCTACTCTCTACTGCTATTATGATATTTCAACTTATTTATCTGAATCGACGACGCAGCTTATACATATGTGAAAAGCATGTAAACGAATTAATAACAACGTTTAAATTCTTGGCCAGAAAGGATGGGTGTCAATAAGATATATTTTCCCCTGAAGAATTTTTGGTTTTTATTCATGTAGGTATATATTTACTAAGGGTAATTGTAATTAAGATAAAAGCCAAATAAAGTCAAATACTTTAATATGTATGTGACAAGGAATAATCGTTTTTTAAGGTAAGCAAGTTAACAAAGCAAATTATATTATCATTAATTAGTTATAAAAATAGTAAGAATGATTAATCTGAGTTTTCGCTATTATTATCAGACCACTGTGACATAGCGGCGTCGAAGATGTAGTCACTGTAATTGACCATTTGAGATTTTTTTTCTTCCAAGTACCTGTTGTGTCCTAAATACCAGAGAACTGCAGCTACATGTGCACAACAGCCCACGACTCGTGTACGTACTTTACACTGGCAGTACCATCCACAAACTGGTGGTGAAAAACAATTATTATATTGAATCCATGCATTAGGTATATATTTTTGAAGATGAATGTCGCGATTGTAATTGAGCACGGATTATATCATTTCTTTCCTTATGAACATACAGCTCATACAGCCCTAAATCATTAAACTGCTGTACCACTTACGTATACGTTCGCGCAATATATGAGCGCACTGGACCAACACTTTAATATTTATATATATTATTGTTAACAATATGCTACATCACATATGTAAAAGACAGTGTTGCAAGATTGCGGTGATGTATAAAAACAATGTAAAAACTACTTGAAAAGATTCCCTAATTACAGGGGAAATTACTAAGGTTATTGACATCCATTCTTTGTCGATACTACCAGACGCTTACCGCAATTTCGATCTTGTTAGATCTGATCAGCACACCATAAGCAAATCGAAAAATCTCCTAAAGAGCAAGCTGATGTAATATCGAAATAAAGGCAGAGATTCGCCATCTAGTGGGTATTTGCAGCTACTAATGTATTTCAAATTGTCTAACTGAATTGACCACGTTGCTTACATTAGTGAAAAGCGTAAACGAGAGGGTATTCACAAGATAAAAGCTGCTATATTCGTTTATTTCCTATAATAACAAGCAACCGCTTGGAATTAAGGATTAAAATGACGAATTCAGCTTCCACCATTTCTCATGGAAAATTGCGCACAAAACGAGTATTATAACAGATCGACTACAAATAATGACGAGATGTGTAAGTATTTATACGGACTATAATTTGTTACAGGAATTTTAAGCCTCACAGTAATACTGCTGTCAAGATCAGTAAAAACTCATTATTTCTTGATTTGACCGTTTATAATAACAGCAAGTGTTTTAATTGCCTTTTCAATAATGACAGGAATGTTGGTAGATAAGAAGGTTTGAGAATGAATGTTTCGTATAGATTGTTTCAAACTAATGGAGTCAGAGCGTAATCTGTATTTATGAACTGGGGCGCAATGTATGGGAAATCTTAGAGGCTTTCATCAAATTGCTTAATTTACGAAACATACCGAATATAAACTACATTTTCTCATCTTTATTAGCCGTTAATAAATGAGTCTTTTTTTGCTGGATGTGTTGATAAAATTTGTTTTCCGATTATTGGTTATGAAAGAAGAATTGAACTGTATATTTGCCTTTTTTTAATTCTTTATTTAATATAGTCGGCAGTCGTACCTTTCAGAGAGTAGAAAACTTCTCACTTCATCACTTCCGACTTTGTGACATTTTTTTTTACATTTTTAGCTCTTATTTGTGGCAATAGTAGGGCGGCCCAAATTTCCTTTAGTGACGAAATTAAGGGACAAAAACCCTTATTGAATTTATCTTTGCAGGTGCAATTCATCAAAAATGTTACACTACCTGCGTATCTCCCATATTTCGATATAACAGCAGTGGCATTCGTTTGAATATACCTTTCTGTATGTTTTCAAACATTTTGACCATTGTAGACACAGTTATATAACAGAATATAAAACGTGTTTGGTTTGAATGGTTCCATAAAGTTGTAATTACACTTAGGCATAAGCAAAGGCAGCCTATTGTTGGCAGTTTTATTGCATGAGCCACCACTTTAGTTGACTCAGAGTTAACCTAGTTATAATTTGTGTACAATTCCAAAGTCTAAAATACCTCTTATACTGAACGCATTTGCCTTTGCATGAAATTTCATTGATAATTTCTAGAAATTTGAAGGGTCCCGGACCAGAGGACCCTCTTTCCGCTTTAGTCCACCACTGGTTACATAATACAAAGATAAAAAGAAACCTTAAATCATCACAACCACACCACACGAAAAGATATGAGACTACAGGTACTGTTCCAGTCGAACCACATGAATATAAAGTATACATGACAGTATTACCACAATTATTACCATATATTTAAGGATGGAGTTTTTGAAGTGTAAAAAGGAAAATAATTTTCCATATTTTCAATAGGTTGAATTGGGTTTGGTTAACATTACAGAAGTGCTCATCATCATAAGGTAAGGTCGTCAGTCTTAAGACTAGTTGGACACGTATCTCCACTCTTTCCTATCCTGAGCTAATCTTCGCATTTCCCTAAAACTAGAACAACCCACATCCTTAACTATCTGCGAACAGGTCTACCTCTGCCCCTTCTAACTTCCGTTTCCGAGAAGGTGTCCTACTAACCTATCTCGCCTATTTCTTATTGACTTCCATAGAGTCCTCTGTTCTTCTATTCTTTCTAATACCTCTTCATTCTAACCTCTTCTCCACGGTATCCTCATCATTCGCCTGTAACACCACATTTCGAACGCTTCTAAACTTTTCTTTTCCGCTACAATAATTATTTTAATTGTTGTGAATTTCTATATATGTAAAAGCAAATAAACTAAACTATGTAAAATGTAGTAGGATACATAGTATTTGCCACTAGGTACCTAAAGAAGTCAAGGCTTCAAATGCGAAGTCACAAACTTTGGACTGCTTATATTTAATGAAAGTTTATGAAAGAAATTGGTTCAATTAATAATTGGTTTGAAATATGACAGAAATGTGAAATAAGTACTTCTTTCCTTTTAAGGTTATTATTATAGAAATTAAAGCCGAGTTAGAGGTAAAAACGCAATTTAATACCGCAAATAATAACACCTACATTTCGCTTTTAATGTAGGAAAGCCGTACATTAAAGGCGAAAAGCAGGACTTTATTTCTATAATAAAAACGAATACTTATTCTTTTAATTTATTATGTGTTCCGAAACATGGTAAGAAAGGTTTTGATGCCGTAATCCAAGATCCCTTTGCGTATGATAGAAATCGTGAACAAAATATTAAACCATGTTTACTGTGTCACATGAACAATGATCATTGTTTACGGTTTCGTTTTAATGTATAATATACCGTCACTTTTAATATTATTACTATTTCTATATTTTGAACGACATCCCTTATCACACGTTACGGCGGCAGTAGCCAGCGTTACCAGGTGAATTTCCTATGGTTTTTACTGAAATTTCCTTTATTTTCCCGATAATTCTTATGATTTCCGATAAAAAGGATGTTTAAAAAAATTAGACCTTTTTTTCTTTAGTTATTCACAAGTGTTTAATTAATTTTTCAAAGTGCAAGTAATCTTTAAACACAAAAATTATATTTTAAACTAAACAAAAATCTCCTTTTTTCGAGAAGAAAACTACTAACGAAAATGTGTACACCATAAATTCCTTTTAGGGAAATAATCCCTATAATTTATAAATTATTCCTATTCCTATACTTTCATAGATCCCATTAACTTTGCCGTACTCCCCATAAATCCCTGTAATTCCATAATAATTTTTGTAATTCCTCCGAAATTCCAAACAAATATCCTGATTTCAGTAATTACTAGAGTAGGTTATAATAAACATTTTAAGTGACTTTGCTGATATTTTTGGTAAAATATTGGGAAAGAGGAAGTGTTGTACTATTACGCCGCTACATAAAAAACCAATAATGTTTATAGATTTTCAAAACAGTAATCTAAACTTTTACTGGAATCATTTAGAAATAGAGTTTAAATCGACAAAGCGGCGAATTTTACCATTCATTTACGAAAATGGGTTTTGAAACATAAAGACGATGTTAGTAGTAATCCTTATAAACACTTTACTCAATTACGAACTTAAATTCATCAATTTTCGTCTTCCTTGTCGTACTTTAAATTGAGTTTTCCCAAATAGAAGTTATGATGACTTAACATTTCAGTTCGTGTTTCGAATCAATATCTTGACGAAAATCTTTTTGAAAACAGTTAGAATTCGTCAAATAATATGCTTAATCACGCCGAAACACAGACTAATGATACGCTTATCGCAAGCCAAGAAAATTTTAATTTGTTTATTTCCATTACTATTATATTACCTATAATAATATTTTTGTTATTTCGTGGAAGAAAAAAAGTAAAATTGGGATGACAGTGGGGCTAACTGAACTTTTTTCTGTACTTCATTGCAGGTATTTGTATTCTAATATTAATTTTTACATAAAATGACTAACTTTTATAGCAAATCGATGTTCATTGAAGATTGAACATTATGTCAAATTTGTTTAGAAATTAACTAATTGCACAAAAAAATATTTTCACTCTGAATCTTCATTGGTCTAATTTACCCTGGCTTCCCTTATCCTGTTTTTCTGGTAAGTGGTTTCCAAGGGTATCCAAGGTTATATTCTTATACCTACCATATTTCTTAATCGTTAAAACCCTAAATCTCTTGACCTGAATTTACCATTGAACATTGTGTTGTCCTCACATTTACAAAAGGATAGGTTTATTTCACATGTGTTTTGTGCACGGATATCAGACAAAGAAAAACTCAAAGGAGATCACAGAATTTCGTTTAAACCTTTGTATGTTTTGATGACTGACATACGAGGGTGGATTGATAAGTTTCCGGCCTAACCAAGAGATGACGCCACTAGGCCTACCTTGAGGTGANTTTCTTGGTCAGGCCGGAAACTTATCAATCCACCCTCGTACATCGAGAACAAATATACAAAAAAATTCTTCTGAAATACCGAATTGTCGCTTTATAGCTGCCTTTTAGCTATGTTCTATATTGTATTCAGGGTCGCGATTATAATTTCGAAAATAAAAAAAGGATACCAGTTACCTACATGTAGGACGCAGTAAGTGAGAAAAACAATTTTTTAAAGAACTATAACATGATCCTTCATACAACACTACAGATTTGTTATTAGTTTCATGTCTCCAAGTTAACAAGGATATGTTATCCAGGTGAAAAACAATACTTGAAATGGTATGTTTAAATAGACACAAGTTTTTAAACTTACCTGACAAACAATATGATATTACCAGTTGTGAAACGAGTACGCCCCTGTAACAAAAATTGGAAATTAAAAAAATAATAAAAGAAAGGCAGAAGATATAAGTGAATGAAGTCTTAATATAATCTTTCTGAATTATCTGAGTTTTTTATTTTGCGGTTGATATGTATGCGTCGCTTTAATTGTGCATCAAATATTGATACCAGCTTTGCTAGTTTTTATATTTTTTATTAAACGAGCGCATATTGATATAATACCTACGTAATATACTAAAAGTTTGAAAAAAACAACGTCAAATAACACTAGATATTAGTTGAAAACTTTTTTTAGTTTGCGAAAAATTTGTAAGTTAATTTCCATATTGGAAAGTTATTTTAGTAGGATGGGGTAGCAGATTGTGAATAAGAAACCAAAAATAATAATCATTGTCTCCCTTTTTAGGCCTACTACTTCTACTTTTTAATATAACAGCTTTTCTATGTTGTATCAGGTATTAGATCGCTTATGTGACGAAGTTATTACTGTAAAGTGAAGGTAAAGTACAAATCTGGCATTTTAGTTCGAGTTTGTTTTAACAGGAGTATCGGACCTCTTTCTTTACTAATGCCAAAGATAAGCAATCTTTGTGATGATGGATAAAATTTGTTCTTTACATCGTTTAGGATTTAATGGCGTTGTCCATGGATCTTTAGTTACGAATGCAGATGTTTCGTCCGCGGTGCAGCGTTGAGAAGTTATCTGAAGAGGCTGGAGTTCGTAGCGACGAGGCGCGCCGTTCGAGAGCGCCTATGCACACACAACAAAGCGTCATCGACGTCGTCGTTCTATAGTCGACAACGCCGGCACCGAGTCCAGATAACGGGAACGTGTTTAAAAGGTTTTTTTGTTTGTCGCGCCATCGCTTCCGCAGCCAGGAAATCAATTTCACTCCCTCGGAGCAAACACACATTATCCTTCACCAACAGGACGAAGGACAAAAAGAGGACGTGCGCGACCGTCGTGTTCGCTGAATAAAGAGCGGTAACTTTATTTACATGTCTATAACGACGGGACGAACAACTATCATCCATCCCCGACGATATTGACATATTAATATTATTTATAGCTATAAATCTAAAGTAATGTATTACAGTCGACTGACTTGGATACCTATCTAACGGTATCGAAAAAAACTTTTGGGTGTTTCATTCGCACCAGTCAGTAATACTGGTGGGCTGGCAGTCCCTCCGGATTACGCCGGAAGGTAGGGCGGAAGGTCTTCTTCAGTCTCTTTTTAGGAATCGTGGGAATGGGTGGGTGGTGGCTCCAGTGAGAAAGATGAAACGGACGAAATGAAGACACAAGAGAATGGAAGATTATTTGTGGAATTATTACTGCCCCAGCATTTGCCACAGAAAAACTTGGACTAAGGCAGACGGATTTGGAATCGAACCAGCGTCCTCCCGAATACTAAGCGATGGTCTAAATCTGTAGGCCATGCCGCTCGGTACGGTAACGAATTTAAGTAACGATTGTCTTTGACACTTCTTGGATAGGACTGACTAAATTCTGAAAAACTATCCTACAAAATAAAAACCACCATAGCTGTATTAACGTCTAGCAAGGTGGGGTCAGAGATAGCTTTAATAAAAATGGAAGTGGTATTGACAGAACAGTACTGTATGAAAATAAAAAAAAGTAAAAGAAAAATATTGGTATACAAGGGAAGAAAAAGTAGGGAAAGAGCGAATATAAAGATAGGAGACGAAAAATTAGAAGAAGTGGCTGATTTTAGGTATCTAGGAAATCATATAAGTCAGGACGGAAGGAGTAGTAGGAATATAAAGCAGAGGATAGCGCAGGGTCGAGTCACTTTCTATAAAAAGAAGTCATTTCTGTGCTCCCGAACGGTTAATTCAGATATTCAAAAAATATTGTTGAGGGTGTATGTTTGGAGCGCAGCGCTGTACGGGTGCGAAACATGGACGGTCGGAGCTGCGGAAACGAAAAAGTTGGAAGCATTCGAAACTAGGTGTTACAGGTGAATGACGAGGATACCGTAGATAGAGAAGATTAGAAATGAAGAGGTATTAGAACGAATAGGAGTACAGAGGACGGAAGTCAATAAGAAATGAGCGAGATAGGTTGGTAGAACACCTTCCCAGGCATGAAGGTCTAATCAGAGACATATTATAGAAGCGGGAGTTAGGAGGGGTAGAGGTAGGCCTAGATTAGATTACTGTTGATGAACTAAAAAAGCTGTAGAAAAGTGTTCCGTACAAAAACTGTAACGTAGAATTTTCTCAGGACTACGCTCCGAAAACTTTGGTCCAAATAGCGAGAATGTCTTTCTTTCTGTTTTCTATTTCCATTTACAAGAACGTAGATCCTAAAATTGGTATCAAAGGTATTTGTCTACTCAAACAAGAAACAAAAAAAGTACCAAAACGGACCTAAGTTTTATTTATTTACCTATACAAAATTCGAGCGATCGGGTGTAAGTGCCAATTGAGTATTTTCCCTAGCATTGGAATGAAAATGTAAATTCAAATTAAGTACCCTCTTGTAAACAGACGACGTGGCAAGTAAACAAAATTATTAGGGGATGGGGGTCTCAAGAGGCTTTCTTGATAAATTAGTCATTCAGTTTTAATTAACAAACGCGTGTAATTTCTTATCGATACAAACCACGTTAGAGGACGGTGTTTAATTGCATTCGATAAAAGGAATTATCTCGTTAAGCAAAGTAATCCTATGAGCAATCATGTTCGTTTTAAACCCATTATTTTATTCAAGTCGTTTAGCGTAGAGGAGTTTTAAATCGACATGCGATTATTTTATGCTACCGACGTATAAAGTTTAATTTTCCAGTGTGTTAAATAAATCATAGGCATTATACAGGTAAGGCAAAAATTTCACCGAATAGAAATTACACATTACTTTGACTGTATTTTTCTTTTTATGCCACACGAGCATAAATTCTTAATTTGGTGAGCGTGTGGAATATATTTTTTCAACCACGTATGTAGATGTCTGAATTTTTGCGGCTTCTCTGGAAACTGTCCTAAACTAACCAAATTCCCAAAACCTTCAACAAAATATTTAAATTGCGTCCACAGGATATAAATATTTCTTTGTTGTTTATATTAAAAGATGATAGAAGGTATTTAAAAGAATTTTTTCATACTAAACTTTCGACGTCTATGTACTTCTTCAATAATTTTTGCAGCAATAAGTTCCTCTGACAAAAAATAGCATACTTTAATAATAAACAAAATAATCTATATACATACATGTATAAAAGTCGTTTTAGTTACACTATTTATAACTCAAGAACGGCTGAACCGATTTGGCTGAAAATTGGTGAGGAGGTAACTTAGAACCAGAAGGACATAGGATACTTTTTATCCCGTTACCATGGAAAAAAAGTGGTATAAGAAAACGCAACTGACAGTTAAACGTAATGTTGTCTATGGTTGAGTATGGTGTTTTATTTATAGTCAGATTTACCTAAAACATGCCTTTAATGCTTTTTCATATAAAATTAGTGACATACATACCTATTTTAACATTTTACAAAATTCTACCTCTTTAGGAAGCTGAAAGGGGTTTGCAAAGATTGCATGTTTGTTTTTGGTCCGATTTACTTTAATCTGGTTAAAAAATTCAACCTCTGTTGGGGGGGATGAGTGGTGAAGAGGAGTTGCAATGTTTAAATGGAACATATATGTATTATTCGTGGTCAGATTTACTTGAAACTTGGTCTTAATGGTTTCTCATTTAATTTTTGAAAGACCTATCTCGACATTTTAAAAAATTCAACCTCCAAAGGGGGGGGGGGTAAAGAGGTGGTGCAATGTTTGGGACATACTTTATTTGTGGTTGAATTTACTTGAAACTTGGTATATATGCTGTTTGATATTATTAATCAAATGAAAAGAGGTTGCAACGTTTCCATGGGATATATTTTATTTGTACTCGGATTTACTCGAAGATTGCTCATTTTTGAAATTAAGCAAATACGTGCTTTGGAAATTTTTAAAAATCAACTCTTAAGGATGAAATGTTGTTGTTACGTTTGTATTTGAAATCTACATCGACATTACATAAAATTAAAACGTTGTAAGGGTTAATTGGGAAGGTTTTATGGAGAAACAACATTAATTTCTGCGTGCGAAGCCGCGAGGAAAAGCTAGTATACATACTCCTTAATAATGTTTGTCATAGTTGCTAGTTGCTCTTCAATGGGTTATATTGTTTATTTAGAACTGAAGGTGGTTCACCCTAGTTAATTTCATTATTTTATGCTCGTTGTCATATCATCTATCTTTTATCTTTCAAAATAACACTTTTCGCTTAAAGATTGTATAGAAAAGTAAAATGTAAGTAATGAACAATAATAATCGTCAAACTAGGGCCATTTGACCACAACAAAAATATGTAAATAAAAATTAATGCTATTTTTACTACTATCGTTGTAGCATTTCCCTCTGCAAGTAGAAAGAACCTAATTTTACATTATGTCAAAGTAAACATTGCTTTGGTGAAAGGATCAAAGCGTCCACGATTTATTTATGTTGGCTTTTATAGTTTATGTGTATGCCTTTATGATCTTTTAATCGAATTTTGATGCCTACAGATAATGGTATGTTGTATGTCGGTTATTCTTTGAACCGGAATTGAGACGCGCATTATTTTCTTTTCAATCATTAAAATCATGTGAAAAACAAAATTATAATTCTACATTGCACATGTTTTATAGCAGTTTCCGTTAAAAAAAATCATGTTACCACTAAATACTCAAGCAACTTTTACATTGAACGTTTTTATTCAACCCTTAATTAAGATAATTATCATTCCGTTGCGGTACTTTTGACAACGTCTTTATATTAATTAACACGAAGCAAATTGTGGTTTCCTTTAGATACAAATTTATGCTTTTGACGGCCCTAACCAGAACCTTTCAGTAAAAGGAAAATTCTATATTTTAATAGATTTTATTAATAGAATAAGATTTTATTGAAGAAAGATAATAAAGATGCTGATATTTGATGGACTGATAATTATCTATAGATAAATATCGATATTTTTATTTTAATCTAAAGATCGAAATCGCGATCCGCGTCTGTCAATTTCGACAGAATACGGTAATTATAAGTATTATAAATTAATATTATAGTGTCGTTCAAATAAAAAACTTAACGTGAAATTCGTGATCATGTCTGGATTAAACTCTGACAAAAGTGAAATCAAGCCCTACGCAATAGTCAAGTTTCTCAATACTAAAACTAATGAGATACAGGTAGATCTTATTCCTTTCTCATGGATGTTCAATGAAGAAGGACAAGACTTTTGTTATTATCCTAACGATGATGAGTACTCTAACATTCCAGAATGGTTAGCTGATCTCAAACCGTACAAGGAACATTGGAAAAGCTTCCCAATTGACATCCTTTCATATGCAGGTAATTATAAATAAGATAAAAATAATAATCAAATTAAGTTTTCCATATTATTTTATTGCATTTTTATAATTGTTTTTCTTTACTGAGATACTTTTCTATGATTTCTCTTTAATAGGTAATTTAAAGCAAGGAAAGCGAAGATTGAAAAGATCGTACACTAAAGAAGATATCAAATCTACGGACAACGAAGAAACATCGTCAAAGGATAAACCTACAATATTAGCAGAAAAATCAGTACGCCAGGAATTGATGAAGTTTCAATGATGTCGCGAAGTGAGTTTTCTTAATTAATTATAACTGATAAAAAAACGTTATTATTTTATCGAGATTCTTTTCTTTACTTAAAAAAAATTATAGTTTTATAATAATACATTCTGTCTCTTATTCGTAATAATTATTTTTATTTCAGTGATG
>NW_020438897.1:554132-562832 GCF_000699045.2 Agrilus planipennis
AATGAAGACAGAAGAGAGTGAAAGATTATCTGTGGAATATTACTGCCTCAGCATTTGCCTAAGTGATCCAAGGAAACCACAGAAAAACTTGGACCAAGGCAGACGGACCCGGAATCGAACCGGCGTCCTCCCGAATGCTAAGCAATGATCTAAACCTCTAGACCATGCCGCTCGGTCCATAAGTAGAACAACCCACATCTTTACCTATTTGCGAACAGAAATCTAATTAGGTCTATCTCTACTCTTACTATTACTACTACTATTTCTGCTTCTAATATGTCTATGGATAGACCTTGATGTCTGAGAAGGTGTCCTAGCAACATATCTCACCTGTTTCCTATTTTTTATTTCCTATCCTGGACAAATTTTTGCATCTTGGTCGACCTATATATATCTC
This sequence comes from Agrilus planipennis, assembly GCF_000699045.2. Classification (NCBI taxonomy): domain Eukaryota; kingdom Metazoa; phylum Arthropoda; class Insecta; order Coleoptera; family Buprestidae; genus Agrilus; species Agrilus planipennis. The sequence continues at coordinate 554,530 of NW_020438897.1, forward strand.
TTAACCACTATTTTTGCTTTTAATATGTCTAAGTAGCCCCTCATGCCTAAGAAGGTGACCTACCAATCTATCTCGCCTATTTCTCATCGACTTCCATGACGCTTTCTGTTCTTCCACTCATTCTAGTATCTCCTCATCTCTAACTTTTTCTATCCACGGTATCCTCATCATTCGCCTATACTTCGGACATACACCTTATAAAAATCTTTTTCGAATTTTTAAATTAACTGTTGGACCGCAGAGACGTAACTTTTTTTTGTTAAAGGCTACTCGACCCTTTTCCTTTTACTTTTCGCACTCGACCTTGCGCTATTCTCTATTTATATCTACTACTCCTTCCATCCTGAATTATCTGATTTTGTAGATACTGAAAATCAGCAACCATTATAAAATAGATATACTTGGAAAAACCATAAGGAATTTTGCGGGATGCAACAATGTTTGAAGAGGTGGCCCGCGGTGCCGCGGGTTGGCCGCCCCTGATTTGTAATACTTACACCGATCGGTTCTAAGTTTGAATTTTGGATCAATCGATAACTTCAAAATTACCCGAGGAATATAACATACAAGTATGTGTAAAGAAAACTCGAAAATTAGAGCAAATTACTTCGGGAAAGCAGAATAAAAAATTTAAAGGTGCATCTGTTTAATTGTTTTTTGTTTAGTAGGATCGCAACTAATTAAGCTTCCGTATCACAGCTTTTAGTAGAACTGAAGGAGCACAATGGCAAACAAAAATTTAGCCGACTTTATTTTTAACCAGATGACGCAAAACGTTCAAGTTTAATTAAAAATTAAAGCATTAAAGTGGTTTTGTTTATTACTAGCCTTATCTCTCGGTTGCTCTAATGGCTTTTTTTGAAATTACCTCTGTTCAGTGTCTGCTGCAGTTCTCAGTGTAATAAAGAAAAGTACAGGTAGCGGGTGTATAACTGAGATACGTAATTTTTTTAAAAAAAAGTATGAAATTTTTATAATGTACGTAAATATTTGATCGTCTTTAACTTCAATTTCTCTTTTATGACATACTAAGAAAATAATGAATTTTGGGAAAATCTTTTCATGGTTCAACCTTAACGATTCAAGCAGGTTGTTTTGGAATCTACTTATAACTTATAACGAATAAAACTTATAGTATTTTTATATTGTGTTAATAGCTAATAGATAAATAATTTAAATAAACACAACAATTTTGACAACTTGGATTAATAATAATCAATAGTAGTAGAAATAACGAGACATATATAAAAATACTTTTAAACTTTAATGTTCGGAGTCATCATCTATACTCGCATAAATATATTATGCAACACAGTGAGTATACATATTATAAATGAATTTCAATGCAAATAGATTAATTAAACTATTAACAGGATTAGCTCATTAACTTAACTAATTAATGGAAAAATGTGTAAATTCTTTTTTCAAACCAGTGCTGTTTTAGTGAGGTTGGAGCAGCTGCTCAAAATACAGAATTTATAGATTTGTGTCATAATAGGGAACATTTTTGTACGTTTCGGTATATTTATTTTTAAGTCGGCAGTTTAATACAATAACTTGTTTTAGCAAATGTCTACATTATTTGACGAGTTGTTGCATGTGAGACAACAACATTTTAAAGATGGTATTTTTTGCTGTTCATAATTACGTCCACAAAATAGTGAAATGTTATGAAAGGAATTGCCTTTACATGGCTTTATATCTGGGCCTACACTGGCTTAAATGCAGCTCCGTTACCCGCCTAAATTCATTGCTGCATGATAGCAAAAGAGCTGAGCAGCTCTGAGATACAGGCATATGGTCAGCCTCGATTGGGGATTAAGGATATTGCGACCCACTCGACCAAAATATCAGAGAATTCATTAAAAGTGATTTAGCACAACCATATCAGTGTAAATACAATAAATTGTTGTTTTGATGAACTTTAATTATTTGGAATAATGGCGCATAAAGAAAGTGAAATCACTCGGTTGAAACTAAGGCACCAAATAAGATTACTGAAATGACATACACTTACTTACCACTATCACTTCTATTAGTTGGAAACAAAATAGGTTCTATACCTATAGTTAGGTAGGCAGGTATATTTAGTTACAAATTAAACATTACTGCTAAAGAATGTAAGATCCGATAAGAAAGGATTCTATTAATATTTTCCTTTTGTCATCATAAAATCCCCAATCCTAAGACTGTTTGGATACGCACCTCTACCTATTTCCTATCTTGAGCTAATCTTCGCATTTCCCTAACACTAGAACATCCCAGATCCTTCATCATCATTGTCAGTCCTACGACTGGTTGGACACGCACCTCCACTCTTTCCTATCCTGCACCAATCTTCGCATTTCCCTAAAACTAGAACAACCCACATCCTTAACTATTTGTAAACAGTAACAGAGCAGGTGTACCTCTATTCCTGTTAACTCCTATTTCTGCTTCTCCTAACTCCCGTTTCTGCCTCTAATATGTCTCTAACTAGCCTATTATACCTGAGAAGGTGTCCTACCAACCTAACTTGCCTATTTCTTATTGACTTCCATAACGACTTAATTCTCCTACTCATTCTAATACCTCCTCATTGCTAATCTTATCTATCCACGACATCCAGATCATTCGCATGTAACACCACATTTCGAACGTCTTTAACCTTTTCTTTTCCTCCCATGCTTCGGACCCACCCACGTCCATGCTTCGCCGCGTTTCAAACATATACCCTTAACCACTTCTTCTTATTTTTTATCTCCTATCATTATATTTCCCCTTTCCTTACTTTTTATTCCTTGCATATACCGGTATTTTTGTAAGGGAAATAAAATTCCCTCTGAAAAATTTCCTCAAAACCTTTGTCCTTCCGTATCCTCACGCATAATATCTTTGAAAGAGTTATACTGTAGAGGAGAGTCGGGAATTATTTCATCTCCTTTATCCACTTCAGTCGATGGTTAAGTTACAAACAGATAGATGCGCGCCACACACCCGTTTATACATCGTGCGTACAGAGGGCATGACCTAGAGGTCTAGACCATTGCTTAGCATTCGGGAGGACGCCGGTTCGATTCCACAGTTAATCTTTCATTCTCTTCTGTCTTCATTTCGTCCGTCTCATCTTTCTCACCCGAACCACCACCCACCCATTCCTACGATTCCTGAAAGCAGACTGAAGAGGGCCTTCCGCCCTACCTTCCGGCATAGTCCGGAGGGACTGCCCGCCCACCAGCATTACTAGCTGGTGGGAATGAAACATCCAAAAGTTTTTTTTTTTACAGAGGGTTTAGATTAACCCTACATACTGATGACTTGTTCTTCCGCACTTTAACGCAATTATTCGTACGAATTAAAATACTATTGACAGGTACACATTGAAGCTTTCAAGTGAGGCGCGTGCCTGGTGGCGTCCAGATGGAAAATTTCAAAACGGAATCGCTGACGTTTCACACGCGGAAATCGTTGACATCTAACAAAACCAACGAAACACAAGACTGCTTACTGATAAATATAAAAGTAACTATAAGTAGTAATTTTAAATTTAAATAAGAATAGTGTAATCATTTTTGCATTCTAACCGAATTATGATCCACTTTTTTGTAATATGGATTATAAAGGATAAACTAGATTTATACGCAGTTTTGTTGCGAATTGCACCTTAGCGCTACGTCGTGAATTTTTATCTTGAACCGCTGAGTTTGATTTTCTTTTCCTCCTGCGTGTCTACTAGTTATTATTCCTTTATAACTTTTTCCAAAAGGTGATTCTTAGACTAGCAGTAAAAGACATTAATTCTTTTAAAGCTGTAGCATTTGGAACTAAGACGTTGCATTCTTAGATATGGCTACCTGCCATATCTTGTCTACAACTTGGGTCAATATTGCTGTAGTAGTTGGAATATTTCCAGATCGTACAATACGTTCAAATATGCATATAATGTAATTCTTCTGACTGCTGATCACGATAATAAATTCAAAGTTCGATTTGGACAGTTTTAACAAACTGATGTTCTTTTAAACTTTATTTAACGGCTGCCGATAACACCAACTAGTTTTATTGCGGATGCAGGAAATCTATCGTAGTACAGTGCACGTTTGTATTCTGAGTACCGTTGTTGTGAGCTTACTGGGAATGTTTGTAATAGTAAATAAATCGTATCTTTCACGAATTGATTTTTCATTAAAATACTTGAAACATTGAAATACGAAGTTTATTATTTGTCAAGAAGTGGATTCTACTCAATCCATATTATCAGGGCAAACATGAGTTGTTATTATTAGGCATATCAATAACCTGTAAGATCAATATTACAATTTTATCTACACTCCTAAGCAATAATATAAGCCAAGAAACTATAAATAATAAGTAGTAACATTTTTGAAGAAAAATAGTCTTAACAATCTCACAGATGCAACTCTGGGCAGGGTGAATCTTCCCCTTATTATCAACCCACCTCTCCAATACTTAGAAATTATAAGAAAAAGGAATACTATTCCAACCCATTGTTTGCATCACTGCTTACTCCATGTTCATAAATATTATGATTACTTCATTTAGTATTCAATACTAACGCCTTTGTAAACTTTACAGTACAGTTTTTGTTTTCCGATCGAATGAAAGCATCATTAGTATTGCCTTGGAGAAAAATATTTGAAAACTTCTTGATCACATTGTTGTGCACAAACGTCAGTATTTCCAGTGCGATAAACTAAAAATGTCCACCGAATGTGGAATCTGTGTAAAAGTAGATATATACAAATCCCTACTTTTAAAGAACTACAAATCATGGAAGATAAACCTTCTAGTCTTTTCTCATTGATTTAAGCAATGTACACAATCAAAATTAATATACGATTATTATGTTCGATATTAGTTTACCTACTATTATTTGTGTTTCAGAAATTTAGTTATGTTTAACTACTAGAAATAGCATGTGTCCGAAATTCCACCAATTCTCTTTGAAATTAAATAACATACGCTTAAGGTGTGCTCACATCATACAACGGAAATGGGCGGACGGCACGCAAAGGACACACGACATCGTGGGAAGTTTTTTCGCCTCAACACACATACGTCGGAATCGACTTTCGGAATTTAGCTTGTTATGAGTGTCAATCGCCTTTAAAGTACTTATGGAATGTGACAAACGATATTTAAAAATACTAGATTAGTAGATAAGACACAAGAAGTGATAAAACTAAAGCTTTTATACGAATGAATTATAACTTCAACATTTTACACTTTCAAATAAATACAAACATAAAATTTTTACAATCGAAAAAATTCTTAGATAAAATACTTTAAATTTTTATAGGGTTATGTCGCAGCTGCAACAATTTTTTCTCATAAATTTGAGGTTACCTGTAGTTGCTGATATTTGATGGACTGATAATTATCTATAGATAAATATCGATATTTTTATTTTAATCTAAAGATCGAAATCGCGATCCGCGTCTGTCAATTTCGACANTAGATCAAATACATTGAATTTTTATAGAGTTATGCTACAGCAATAACCATTTTTCCTTATTACTTTGAGATTACCTGTAGTGGGGAAAGTTAATCCAAAAAATCAATTCACTAACACAATTTGTAGATAATATAACATAACACATTCGGATGTGCTTGATGGAAGATTGAAGCCACCCTACTTTTTTTTATATTTAGCTGCTTAATACCCAAAAACTGCACCAGTAGTTTTGATATTCATATATTAATTTTATGATGATGCTCACACCGAGACGTCGACCTTTCAGAAAATTGTTAAGAATATTTTGCCATATGAACTTTACTAATAGTTATCATTATAGCTTGGCAATAACCCATAAAAATCAACTTTTGCTAAAAACAAACTGAATATTCTAAAGCCGAACCGTTACCTCTTATATAAAATAAATAAAACATTCATTAATTTTACCGCGTCACGGCTTTTTGGCGAAAACGTTATCAAGACACTTAAAAACGCTGATTTAAGGTATCGATTAAGCAATAAACAACAAAAAAGCTCAACCGAATTCTTAAATTCTTAGCTTTCAGCTCCTGCTGCCGTAATAAAATTTTCGGCGTTGGCTTTTATTTCATCGTAACAGTTTTATAGGCATAAATAACACTTTAACACTACTTTGTGCTTTCAGAATTTATTCCTTAATAAAAGCGCTTTATTTCAGTCGCCGCGGCGATCTGATCTCTGAGCGAAAAATTTTTCGTATAACCGGACGTGTTGTACGACGACGTGATATTAAATACTCTAAATACTTATTCGTCAATTTTATAACCAACCATTTTCGAAACGTATTATGAATTGAGAAATTTATTTTTTACAATGCTGGTTTTACGAAGTCAGAAAAGTCAAGACGGAAGGAGTAGAAGGGATATAAAGCAGAGGATAATAAAAAGAAGTCACTTCTATGCTCGCGAACGGTTAATTTGGAAATTCGAAAGACTGTTAACGTATGTTTGGAGGGCGGCGCTGTACGGGTGCGAAATATGAACGGTGGGCACGGCGGAAAAGAAAAGGTTAGAAGCGTTCGAAATGTGGTGTTACAGGCGGATGATGAGGATACCGTGGATAGAGAAGATTAGAAATGAAAAGACATTAGAAAGAATAGGAGAAGAGGACTCTAAGGAAGTCAATAAGGAGTAGGCGGGATAGGTTAGTAGGACACCTTCTCAGTAATGAAGGTCTAGTCAGAGACATACTGGAGGCAGAAACAGGAGTTGGGAGGAGTAGAGGTAGATCTGGATGTGGATGTTTATAGGGAAATGCGAAGACTAGCTCAGGATAGGAAAAATTAGAGGTGCGTGTCCAACTAGTTTTAGTACTGACGACCTTATGATGATGATGATGAATGCTGGTTTTACATAACCTGTATATTACGGAAGGAACTGTCAACAGTTACCTGATATGACGTCATTTATTTTAATGACCTGATGATCACGTGTATCGGTTTTTGTTTTCCATAACAATCATAAACTTTGTACATAATTAGTAATGTTTACTTCCAATTACCTTTGTTTTTTTTTTTAATTTTTAAACTCTACTGTCGCGTCTAAGCCACTTTAATTCAACAAACGCTTGTTTGCTATATAGCATTACGTATTATTGTAGGCTATTATCTATCGCTAATGCAGAGTCTGTGTCTACCACATAATCAAGCTTTCAATATCGAAACAGTCAATAACAAAGCGGTAATTAACATTAAATGTCATGTATTAATATTGATGCACAATGCCGACTAGAATTTAGCATAATATGTACAACATAATTTGGCTGGATATATATTTCTGTTAATTACAATCAATAATTAAAAAANCATGTCCGTTCATTTTTTTTTGTGAAATTGATCGTTTGGAAGTTGTTTACTTATTTAACATTATAATTTCAATTCGATGCGTGGTATTTAAACAAACAGTTAAAAAAAGAATTGAAACGGCCTGTTTTTGTTGTATAAAGGAATACATATAAAAAGGAAACGATTTACTGCGTTTGTCCAGACTGTCGCTGGTTCCTTTCCATTTGTCAGTTATGGTCCAACAATACGTAACAATCACAGCTGCTAACTGTTACATGTCGAGACAACTTGTTATTTTACCTCTCTATTGTTTGGACAGTATTTCAAAGATGTAAAAGATAAAAAAATGGTTCTACGCAAAATTAGACATTTAAGTAACAAACGAAACACCAAACATTTAAAAATACCTATAATGTAGTCATAAATATTAATTGTTGTTAACGTCACAATATTTACCCATTCCTGTACGTACACATTAATATTTATGGACCGAAACTCAGCTACTGCCACTGCTTTATACGTATAGCTAAAACAACAATTCCTAAAAATAACCAAAACATTTATTTCCATTTAGAATCATGGGACTTAAAAAGCGATTTCAGCCTATAATTTTCGGCACTCTACGTTTCAGTGATTAATGAACTACTTACACCAAGGGTGGTCAACTCAAGTGATCTTGCGGGCCACTTTGCAAATAAATCATTGCTCCGCGGGCCGCATCATCATCATCATTAGGTCGTTAGTCCTAAGACTGGTTGGACACGCACGTCCACTCCTTCCTATCCTGAGCTAAACATTTCCCCATAAGTAGAAAAAAAAAATTTTTGGGTGTTTCCTTCCGACCAGCCAGTAATGCTGGTGGGCGGGCAGTCCCTCCGGACTACACCGGAAGATAGGGCGGAAGGCCCTCTTCAGCCTTCTTTCAGGAATCGTGAGAATGGGTGGGTGGTGGTTCGGGTGAGAAAGTTGAGACGGACGAAATGAAGACAGAAGAGAATGAAAGATTATCTGTGGAATATTACTGCC
>NW_020438897.1:568606-594292 GCF_000699045.2 Agrilus planipennis
AAGTCAAGACGGAAGGAGTAGAAGGGATATAAAGCAGAGGATAATAAAAAGAAGTCACTTCTATGCTCGCGAACGGTTAATTTGGAAATTCGAAAGACTGTTAACGTATGTTTGGAGGGCGGCGCTGTACGGGTGCGAAATATGAACGGTGGGCACGGCGGAAAAGAAAAGGTTAGAAGCGTTCGAAATGTGGTGTTACAGGCGGATGATGAGGATACCGTGGATAGAGAAGATTAGAAATGAAAAGACATTAGAAAGAATAGGAGAAGAGGACTCTAAGGAAGTCAATAAGGAGTAGGCGGGATAGGTTAGTAGGACACCTTCTCAGTAATGAAGGTCTAGTCAGAGACATACTGGAGGCAGAAACAGGAGTTGGGAGGAGTAGAGGTAGATCTGGATGTGGATGTTTATAGGGAAATGCGAAGACTAGCTCAGGATAGGAAAAATTAGAGGTGCGTGTCCAACTAGTTTTAGTACTGACGACCTTATGATGATGATGATGAATGCTGGTTTTACATAACCTGTATATTACGGAAAGAACTGTCAACAGTTACCTGATATGACGTCATTTATTTTAATGACCTGATGATCACGTGTATCGGTTTTTGTTTTCCATAACAATCATAAACTTTGTACATAATTAGTAATGTTTACTTCCAATTACCTTTGTTTTTTTTTTTAATTTTTAAACTCTACTGTCGCGTCTAAGCCACTTTAATTCAACAAACGCTTGTTTGCTATATAGCATTACGTATTATTGTAGGCTATTATCTATCGCTAATGCAGAGTCTGTGTCTACCACATAATCAAGCTTTCAATATCGAAACAGTCAATAACAAAGCGGTAATTAACATTAAATGTCATGTATTAATATTGATGCACAATGCCGACTAGAATTTAGCATAATATGTACAACATAATTTGGCTGGATATATATTTCTGTTAATTACAATTAATAATTAAAAAAGAAAAAAAAGAAAATAAAAGACTAAAATGATAAACATTGACAGGTGTTTCAAAACGCTCAGAATTTGTTGTGATGTAGCAGTTTGATTGCGTCCAAAAGTATCTTAGTAGGGTAATTCGCAACTTCAAGAAAATATAAAATATGAAACAGCAAACACGAAGCCGTAATCATTACAGCGTCGCGTCGTCGGTCCTCAGACCAGTTGCATATCCCCAAAACTAGAGCATTCCACATCACTAACTATTTGTGAACAGTAATCTAAATCTCCTCTTAACTCTTGTTTGCTTCTAATATGTCTCTAAATAACCCTTCATATCTGAGAAGTCTAAATATTTTTTTACTGACTACCGTCTTCTGTTCTCCTACCCTTCTAATACCTCCTCATTTCTACCCTCTATCCACGGTATCTTTATAATCTGCATGTAACACCAGAACTCAAAGCATTTATTTTAGAATTTCTAAATTAATCGTTTGCGAGCATAGAAATGATTACTTACTGTTAAAGGCAACTCAACCCTGCGCTATTCATATCCCTATAATTCCTATTCCATGTTAAATTATCTGACTTCCTATTAGATCCCTAAAATTAGCGACTTATAATTTTTGGTTTCCTATTTTTATATTTGCTCATTCCTTACTTTTTTCTCCTTTACATTCCAATACTTTTGCTTAGATTTGTTTATGACACCTTATAATTGTGAATATCATTAACTAATTATTATTATGATTATAAACTTATAATCATTGTAGCGATATTATAAACTGACGAAAAATTGTATAGTGTAATCAACCATTTTACAATTTAACGTATTATTTCTCGATAGTTTATATTTATAATATATCAGTGTCAAATCGTCAAATTGTGAAAATATCTGCAGATTTCATAATAATCTGCCTGGTTATATCACGCGTAAAATTGTGAACCTCCCCTGATTGGTCAGTCTAGTCTTGACGGTAGCTCCTTATGCATCGTTAGCTTTAGAAAACAAACAAATTTCAAATAACACAAGTATCTTCTTTATAAACACAAGATGATATTTTTGTCTTCCTTCAAATACTCCGATGATGCAATAGAAAATATGTCCAATATTTCTATTAGCATTTTTGCTTATAAAATACAAATCATCTAAAAGTTAATTCACGGCAAAACCCATATTGATACAGTGGTTAAATTTTATCAAGTTAAGTGCTCGTTCTAGATTTCATTCAATGCATCCGCGAAGGTTTTCTAAAAACAAGATCTGTTGATTATTTTAAATCGGTGTCGACAATATCCTGCATTTAACATTTCATCGATCGATTACGCCAAGATAAATCGACACCATCCGGCTACTAGTGCATTAATTTTCAAGGAATGAAAAAGTGTCTACATCCAGTTTATTTTCGAATTCGCATTATTCGGGTTTCGGCTAATGCGCACCTTGGCATAAATTGAGGATAAATCAAACAATCCCGGCCACGGGAAATCAGATGATAAACTTATTCTTTGAGAACGTTATTTTATACATTCACCAATACATATGTAGGTACATGTTTTGAACTTAAAATCGCAGATGTGCTTATAACTATTTCAAACGGCTGAAACGGACTAAAACAATGTTCCAGTTAACTTTTTAAATGTCTGTTTATCGTGAAATCACGAGCAGTATTTTCTCAAAATGTTGGTTTTAAAGAAGCGAATGAAACTATCTATATACAGACTTTATTTACAAATGAATTATTAACTATGAAATAATGGATTATAACTACAGACACAACGAAGAAAATATAAATTAAGAACGCAAGTTTACAAGAAGAAGGACAAAACGTAACCAACTCTAAATCATGTGACAAAATCAAAAATTCAGTGTTGATTGTAGGATTTCACGATCGGCGTCGAATATAGGTGAGTTGTTGTCCGGATTAATAGGCCATGGTCTGTTGGGTTGTTTTCACGACGTTTCATCTACAACTGGGGTGGACATTTTTAAGGGCGATGTCGAAGTTTTCTTTATTGCAAAACGGCGATAAGTGCACTTGAAAATGATCACCACAGTTGTGGATGAAACGTCGTCAAGACAACCCAACAGACCACGACTCATCAACTCGGACAACAAAATCAAAAATTGTTCTGGTGCCACCACCAATACTTGATATGCAACAAAAGAATACGAGCCAGAATAAGGGAAAAAGTCCAACAAGGTATTACTCTGCTTCGAACTATGAAATTCCTGTAACCTGCATACAATTAATCAGCATCCTTAATAAAATTAAGGAAGGTTGTTGTTGTCGAAGACGTTCGCAGAACCTAACCGTTAGGACCAAATCAGCCTATTATTGTTTGCATAAGAACGTTTAAGAGATATTTGACTATTTCGTATGCATTTGAAATTATGGAAATTTTCTACATAATAAAATAAAATAGGTTGAGTAATGATAAGCAGATCTATCTATAACGATTAAAAAAATATTAAAATTAAACTGAAACAATGTCGAAAATGAACAGTTCTTCTTCATTCTTTAAACATTAAAGATTTACCGAATAGTGATTCGTTTTAAAGTTCTTGGTAAAAAAAACCTTTTTCAAACACATTAAGTATTGTTAGAAAAATTCCTAAATTCAATTGAAACGTTTTTAAATTCGATAACCAATTTATAAAAGAACCTTTTTCTTCTAAGAATGTGGATGTTTCTAATTTAATTGTTTTTAATTACTTTGCCTCATACGTTAATTGTATAATTTTCGCTTAAAATTAAATTAAAACTCTGGTCCTTTTCCTACCAATTAAATAATAACAACAGGACATAATAATGCATGATGCAGTGAGAATCTTTGAAGCGGAGATGCACATGAAGCAGTTTGGTTCCCTGAAAATATCCATTTATCATATCTGAAGTGATGGTAGCGTTTAAATTAGCAACGTGCTCACATTGAGTGTAAAATTAAATTATCTAGCTGAGCTGACATATTGTATCGAGCGTTTTGCGATACACTGGGAGCATTTGAGGCAGATATATTAAAACAAGTCCTTTCAGGCATAAAAAGGTCTCTAATATACAAGTGAAATACGAATGCTGCACCTTTCGCTATAATTTGCTCTATGTGCTTTTTGCCTTATGTGAACAAAATTATATACAATTATTAAACATATTATAAGCAACACAGTGAGTATACATATTATAAATGAATTTCAATGCATATAGATTAATTAAACTATTAACAGGATTAGCTCATTAACTTAACTAATTAATGGAAAAATGTGTAAATTCTTTTTTCAAACCAGTGCTGTTTTAGTGAGGTTGGAGCAGCTGCTCAAAATACAGAATTTATAGATTTGTGTCATAATAGGGAACATTTTTGTACGTTTCGGTATATTTATTTTTAAGTCGGCAGTTTAATACAATAACTTGTTTTAGCAAATGTCTACATTATTTGACGAGTTGTTGCATGTGAGACAACAACATTTTAAAGATGGTATTTTTTGCTGTTCATAATTACGTCCACAAAATAGTGAAATGTTATGAAAGGAATTGCCTTTACATGGCTTTATATCTGGGCCTACACTGGCTTAAATGCAGCTCCGTTACCCGCCTAAATTCATTGCTGCATGATAGCAAATGTGCTGAGCAGCTCTGAGATACAGGCATATGGTCAGCCTCGATTGGGGATTAAGGATATTGCGACCCACTCGACCAAAATATCAGAGAATTCATTAAAAGTGATTTAGCACAACCATATCAGTGTAAATACACTAAATTTGTTGCTTTAATGTGCTTTAATTATTTGGAATAATGGCGAATAAAGAAAGTGAAATCACTCGACTGAAACTAAGGCATCAAATAAAGCTGGATTACTGAAATGACATACACTTACTTACCACTATCACTTCTATTAGTTGGAAACAAAATAGGTTCTATACCTATAGTTAGGTAGGCAGGTATATTTAGTTACAAATTAAACATTACTGCTAAAGAATGTAAGATCCGATAAGAAAGGATTCTATTAATATTTTCCTTTTGTCATCATAAAATCCCCAATCCTAAGACTGTTTGGATACGCACCTCTACCTATTTCCTATCTTGAGCTAATCTTCGCATTTCCCTAACACTAGAACATCCCAGATCCTTCATCATCATTGTCAGTCCTACGACTGGTTGGACACGCACCTCCACTCTTTCCTATCCTGCACCAATCTTCGCATTTCCCTAAAACTAGAACAACCCACATCCTTAACTATTTGTAAACAGTAACAGAGCAGGTGTACCTCTATTCCTGTTAACTCCTATTTCTGCTTCTCCTAACTCCCGTTTCTGCCTCTAATATGTCTCTAACTAGCCTATTATACCTGAGAAGGTGTCCTACCAACCTAACTTGCCTATTTCTTATTGACTTCCATAACGACTTAATTCTCCTACTCATTCTAATACCTCCTCATTGCTAATCTTATCTATCCACGACATCCAGATCATTCGCATGTAACACCACATTTCGAACGTCTTTAACCTTTTCTTTTCCTCCCATGCTTCGGACCCACCCACGTCCATGCTTCGCCGCGTTTCAAACATATACCCTTAACCACTTCTTCNTAATATTTGCCGAGTAGATACTAAAGCGAAATAGGGAATTGAAAATACTAAAATTGTCTATTTAATTTAAAATAATGTAATCTTGCAACTGTCTTTTTTCTTACAATTTTAATACACAGTTTAATTTGCCCCAATTTTATAATTTTTTCAAATCGTTGTACAGAACAAATGCGTGTAGGCTTTCACGGCCGACATCTTGAAATTTCCAAAGACAACGGCCACAAAGTCCAAAACCTAATACTTATTGCTATGAGTGGGTTATCCTATAATTTTTAATCTAGTTTTTGCCGGCCCATTGTTTAGATCGATTAATAATTATTAATTACACATCAAAAATCATTGTTTCGATCGATCTGGTATCACTTTATGTTAGACATGAGTAAAAATCAATGAGCTATTGACATTGATATCGCTAATTTATTCTATATGCGTATCACCCTCTGGGTTTACCCATAATTCACCGGAAAACCTTAAGCAATCATTTCACGTTTGGTATCTTTATTGATGTATTACTGCTTATCAATAAAGTGCATTGTTTTATAGGTAGGTACAACACGAAACCCTTTGCGCAACGATCGACCGACTGTTTTAATTTAAAATAATCATCTAACGGAAATGATTTCATTCAAACGCCAGCGTACATGGCAGTGGATTAAATATTTATTATATTTTGGGTGAAATTTAATTATCGCAACGTGAATATTTCTGCCCTCTGTCACAATAAATCAGCTCACGGTCGTATAAAATCGATGATTCATACCAAGTTTCTAAAGAAAGACCCTCAAATGGCAAGAAAATAATTGGAAAATTTCTATAACGTCAAGGAGATTTTCCGTTTCCGACAACGTACAATGAATTTATTTGACCTACCTTATTTATTCAATTTACATATGCTATTTTCTAGCAACGCCTTCCACGTTTCAAACTAAAACAATAAATCACTTGAAAAAAAATCTAATGTATAGTAATACATAGTCGATAATGTCGATATTCGCCTATTTTGTTTTATCCAAAACAAGACGAAAAAGAAAAAAGAGATATTGCATCTACCAGAAATCACGAAATAAGACAATATCAAAAACAGGATGATTATACAAGATCAAGATCGAGATATAAGCAAATCAAGAAGCTTTTCTTATCAAAATTGCTTCTGATCAAGAGCTTTTAGGGCATCTATATCTCGTTGTCGAATTAATCTGAGAATATAGTGAAGGAATGTAAATTATGTAGAGAATTAAATCGAAATGCTTGAATATTCCTGTACCGATTAAAAGAGAGGTTTTTTGACTGGGAATTTTATTCTTGTGTTTCATTAGGATGAAGATACAAAGCGTTCAAGTGGATTGACATAGCATGTTGTGCCGGCCGGCCAGCTTGCTCCTTTGATAGGGGTAGCGCTCAAAGCTTAGGCGTGTTTTGTTGATTACAGAAAAATATCTTTTAAATAATTTACTTCACTAAAAAAATTTTTGGCGGTACAGTTTTTGACTTTCCGCGGCCCGGACCTCGATCGCAGTGCTCTAGTGGTCTACAAAACAAAATAAAAATTTTGAAGCAAAACTAAAATATATCAATATCGATAAATATACTATACTTATTTTCCAAAGCCCATAACGGCACTACCAAAATTTCTTTTAGAATTTTATTTACATACGCAGATAATTTGTTATCTGTGTCTTCGTGTACATCATTCATAAAACAGATTAAATTCATATACGCTGTAAATAATCGACATCACTATCAATGGGGAGTACAAGTGTGTTATTATCTGCACTTAATATAAAATAAACCAGAAAAAAACATTTTCATATGGTTATCCTTTAAGCCTTTCAATATGCGCATTGGATAAACATTTTATAACAGTGATACGATAAAATTTATGCATTGATATTACATGCCACGAAATCCATGGAATATTGTCCATCTATCATATACATACGTATAATAATGTTTTAGCTTAGATTTGTTTGTGTGTGTATCTTCATCAGTCAGTTAAGGAATGGTTGGAAATTTCACTTTTCGGTTAAAAATTGTAGAAACAGGTAAAAGATAAGTGAAATGCTAAAATTAAAAGGGCTTGAATTTTGTCCAATGCAGCCCGCTAAATCCTTACGGAAATTGTCCTCTGTCAGACATATTGAAACATTGGCTTCGGGTAGTTCTCGATATGTAGACCAAAAGTCTCAATTGGCAATAAACCGTAAAAGTCATCTTTGTAAGATATGATTCCTTAAAGTTGCATTCTTCCGTAAGGACTTTCAAGGTACAATTATACCTATGCAAATGTATTATAGCTATGCGTTATGTATATTATGGGATGTGTTACGGTTTTGGACCAGGGGTGGTAAAATCTCAGCAAAAATGTAGTTCACCTTAACTTCATAGTGTAGGTACTTGTAGGGAATGTTGGTGTACTCAGAGGTGTAATCAGACACCAACATAGAATATATAGTTTATACGACGCAAGAAAACTAACAGTGTAATTGAGATTTTTGATTTACACGTCGAGGACTATCAGAATTCAAAGTTTCAAACAGTTTGACAGAGGTCCATTTTCCGTAAGGATCTAGCGGGGTCCGACTTTAACAAGCGGTTCAAAAGATATGTGCGAATTGAAACGCCAAAAAGCCGTATATGCCTTGCAATCATGATCTATAGAAACAGAAGGGTTATTCTATTCATTCGAGTGAGATTCGTCTACGACTAGTCGTTTTCACTTGCACCACGTGCTGACGAGACCCAAGAAGGTCAAATTGTGATCTACGCCTAAAGGTTTCCATAGAATACTGACCTCCATATGAACTTTTTGTTCTGTTTGGTTACGTGCTTATCACATAGGGTTAGTGACACCGCACTGGTTTTAGTTCGAGAAGTTGATGTCCTTATGGACCTTGTTGCACATTTTTGAATTTCACTAAAGGTATAATAGCAATATAATACAGATGGCGTTTACTATGTTATTTGCAGTAATTCAGTATAATAATAGAACTCCTGGATAGTCAACAGTAACTACAAAAAAAAATTAAAAGATTGCATAGGCCTACTTTGGATATTCAGGATGTTATCGTTCAATCGGAATTTTTAATTAAAAACGATCAATTTTGAAGTATTATAGTTAGCATTAGCATTAAACAATTGAAAAATAGAGGACGGGTCTAAATATCTACATTCGGGTGTAAATTTGGTTGAATGTTTGAGATTAGATCAATTGTTTAAATATTTGTTTTATCACGGTTCGAATTTGATCGAGTTTCAACACAACAGAAATGGAGACTGTTAGGTACATTACGAGGGTGGATTGATAAGTTTCCGGCCTAACCAAGAGATGACGCCACTAGGCCTACCTTGAGGTGACATTCTATAGTACCATCCTTGGATAGCTTGTAGCTATAGTTTCAGCCNATTGTTTAAATATTTGTTTTATCACGGTTCGAATTTGATCGAGTTTCAACACAACAGAAATGGAGACTGTTAGGTACATTATAAAATTATTGAAAAATGTTAAGGGTTAAGTGCAATGTAACATGTTAGATTAAATTGACATTTAAAGTGATGGGGCTGACAACGAAACGTTCAAATTCGGAAAGGTTATGGCTGGTGCATAATAATGTTCTATTTTTTTTTTTTTTAATTCGAAATAACTGCTAAAAATGCCTGAAATGTCTGATAATAGCGAACAGCGGAGAACTAACTTAAACCTTAAAGTATTTTTTGTTGAAATCTAATGAGTTCACTGATTTCAGGGTTTAGGTACTTCTTATTATTATCGCATCGCAAAAAGGTCGACTAGTAATTTAAATTTCGTCTCTTGAATTTCAACATAATTGCACAGATGGTAAGTATCGTCCATGAGATTAAATTCCTAAATGAACCGAATTTTACGGTAGGTATACAGTTCAACAGTGAAAAAAAAAAATAGAAATTAGAAAGTACAGATGATGTTTTTAGGCTCCTGTTACATTATTAGGTACATTAAATATATATATCTTGTTGGATCAGCCGTACAGAAAAAATTAGTGACCCAATGATGTGCCCATTAAGAACATATTATGATACCATCATTTTAGAAACTACAAAAAGTTGCTAATTTGTTTTTTATTCATATTGCTATAAAAGCGAATAGGTATATACCTACTTAAAATTAGATGTAAACACTAAAATATTCATAAGGAATAACGTCATCTAACTAATTTTTGGATGTTTATTTCAATGCTAATGTCAGGATACCTTTATCAAAATAAACAATTGTAATCATACTAAAACAATAACAACACGTATCTATCTCAGAAATAAATATTTTTTGTATATTTTGTCTTGTTCTGGCCTAGTTTATAAATTAATTGCCTTTACATAATATTACGTAGATATAGGTAAGTAATTGTAGATTTTTCTTATCTAAAATCGTTTTATTTATAGTGGAATATAAACAAATTGTATGTTAACCTTTAACCTTTCACTACAACTTTCTCTTTTCTAGTGGTGTTCATAAATTTTTCTATTTTACACACGTCTACATCCTAACAAGATGTTCAAGTGAATATAAATTGTATTGTACGTTTTAAAGGAATATAAAAGCAAAAACTTTTCTCAGTTGAGGAAATGGATACAAAAAAAAATCCGACTTTTCGCACGCTTACCTTCGAGTACAGATTTCGCCAATTTTCTTCTTCAGTGGAAGAGCACCATCACTAATGAAGGTTGATAATAGAAAAAGTTTCAGATTAAGAGTCTAACAGTATCCGTCACTGAATTACCTTCTCATAAAATATTTGG
The DNA here is from genome assembly GCF_000699045.2 of Agrilus planipennis. NCBI lineage: Eukaryota > Metazoa > Arthropoda > Insecta > Coleoptera > Buprestidae > Agrilus > Agrilus planipennis. The sequence continues at coordinate 578,913 of NW_020438897.1, forward strand.
AAATTCACCGCTTCACAAGTTACTGTTCGTTAACCAAACAGGTTAGTACTTTATTTTCGTTGCAAGTCCAGTCAGTCAGTGGAAAGCGCAAAAAGATTCGTAGCGTTTCTACGCTAGAATACGGCATGAATAATACGAGACTGAAAACTGGCAACCCTCCTCGCTCCATAAGAGGTTGTGCACTTGAAATTCACGCACGCGCTCGGCCTAGACCCAACCCAGTGCAACAGTTTGATCCTCGAAGAAGAAGCTTTCGACACAGGACGCAGAAGGTTCGAATCGGATTGCATCCACCAAAGGATATACGACTGGATAGATAGATATTAGTGAAGATAATAATTTGCGAACGACGATTGAAATATATCCACATATACAATACGTACAGCTGGCTTAAAACGATTCTCATGTACACAACTTAGTTCCACTTCGTACAAATACATTCTTATTACGAGTTTGAAAGAACAATAACAGCGTTTCTACCATATTGATATGAACGAGATGCGGAGAATCGGAGCACATACTTTGTCAGAATAAAAACAAAGAAAAATATATTATTGTTTAGTTCAGCATAAAAGTAACTGCGTCTGTTATCAATTATAAAACGTACTAGCTGAAACCGTCCAAATTTGGACGAACGAAAACCATTGCCATGTAAGTGCTATGACATTTTTATCACGGCGATCCCCCAAACCATAACCTAACCTAAGTCCTTCTTTGAATAATATGAATGTCCTTGTTTTTGCAATTATTTAATTCCACTTCCAATTTTTAATTTGATACTTCTGATTAAATGATAACACCCTGCTTACCGAACGAAGCAAACGCGTTAGTTGTTTATATCCTTTGATTAGACGTTTTGTTGGTCTATTTTCAAAATATTGTGTTTCCAACCGAGATAAATGCTTACTGTTTGATTGTAGAACAGAAAGTTTTTTTGCTATTTTCTTTCATTAATATCACTTAAACCGTTCAATAAATTCGCATGAATGTTTATAAAAACCTAGTCTTTGTAAAGTTAAATTGCCGCTTCTTTATAATGTTTAATCAAAGAAACCTCCTTGCAATAAATTATACATGATGATTTATTCATTAATATAAAAAAAGCATAAAGCTATTTAAGTGTGTGTAACAAAATCATCATCATCATAAGGTCGTCAGTCCTAAAACTGGTTGGACACGCACTTCCACTGTTTCCTGTCCTGAGCTAATCTTCGCATTTCCCTAAAACTAGAACAACCCATATCCTTAACTATTTGCGAAAAGTAATCTAATCTAGGTCTACCTCTACCCCACCTAACTTCCATTTCTACCTCTAATATGTCTCTGACTAGATCTTCATGCCTCAGAAGGTGTTCTACCAATCTATCTCGCCTATTTCTTATTGACTTCATAGTTTCATCTGTTCTCCTCTTCATTTCTAACCTTCTCTATCACCAAACATACACCTTTAACAATCGCGAGCATACAAGTAACTTCTATTTATTGAATGCAACTCGACCCTGCGCTATCCTCTGCTTTATATCTATCTATCTTTATATTCGCTCTTTCCCAATGTTTCTTCCCTTGCATACCAGTATTTTTGTTTTGCTTTTATTCATTTTCATGCAATACTGTTTTGTCCATTTTATTTGAAGCTATCTCTAACTCCTCTTTGCTAGATGCTAACACTGCTAATCCATCTGCAAATCTAAGCATACTAATCTTTGGCCCCTGTATATCAATCCCTACTATAGTTGTACTGTCTTTAATGATGTTGATCGCGTCTTCCATGTACAGATTAAAAAGTAGCGGTAACAGTGTCCATACTTGAGTTATTATTCCAAACAAGTCATGGAAAATACAACGCCGAAAGAAATGGGCTACTAGTGCCCTCTGCCTGGGTTTTTCATTTTAGTAAGCCTAGCAATCCCGCAGAACCTACCAAATGAGCAAAAATATGCAGTTGGCATTTTCAGGAACTGAAAATCAAAATATCCACGAGAAACTGCCCTTAATCCTTTAATTATTCCTAAAGTTTATGACTGGAAACATTCAACAAAACAATTGGAATGAGAAAACTGGCACCAGTAGTCTCTCAAAGAACAGAACGTTTAATGAAAATGAAATTCCCTTGCATCAGTAACATGAAAACTCATAGTTTTCGGTTCTTAGAAATAGATTTTTGACGAATACATTGAGGTTAACTTCTTCGAAATTTTCTTTAAGGACCAAACTCGTTTTTTGACTGTGTTATTCTTACGAAGTAGGTAAACAAAACGGGACGTTAAAGAAGCGTTTCACACAGAATTGTTTATTGCTTGTTAGCATAGGGTATTATGATTTGTTGACTCCCAAGAATGCAAGAAAGCGCTGGCGGTAGCGTGTTATTTCGAAAACTTAAAGCTTACATGCTTAAACAAAGAGTGTGATGTTACAGGCGAATTGTGGAGATACCGTGAACAGAAATAGTTACAGATGAGGAGATGTCAATAATAAATATCCCTAGACAAAAATTTTCAGTCTCTCTCCACTCTCTCAGAGTCTTTCAGATTCTTTCAGCGTCTCTGAGAGCGTCTCTCACAGTCTCTCAGTTATTGCCTAGGTTTTCTTATGGATCTCTCACAGTCTCTGTATGAGAGACTCGAACGATAAAATTGTTAATTCAGATGTTCGATTCTCTCACAGAGAGACTGAATGAATAAAACTGAAAAATTGAGAGACTCGAGTCTCTCGTAGAAAGACTGGAATCTCTGAAATATGTTGAACTTAGAAAATTTTAATCATGCCTATCGAGACACCACTTATTGAGAGATTCGAGTCTCTCATTCAGAGACTGGATACGAAATGAGCATCTCCCTATGAGCGACTCGAGTCTCTCGTTCAGAGAGGCTAAACAGTTTTTTTTTTGACAGTCTCTCTCAGCGATACCAGAGAGACTCGATGAGAGACGGAGACTCAAGTCTCGATTTCAGAGACTCTGGGAGACTGAAACAACTCGGGAAGGCAAAGTATCATATGTAACGATTCTAATGTCGCAGTTGTTTTTGAAACTTTATTTAAATACAAGAGCGTGACTACATTTAAAAATAAATGCGTTATTACGTTATATTATTATGGAATTTTTATTGTTAGAGTCAAAATCTACTTTTTAATTCAATACAATCCAATACATTAAATTGTTTTAACATTATTATATTATTCCAAATAAATTGTCATGATTGTTATTGCAACTAAAACTGTTTCATCGTCAAGAATAATAAAAACTTTTGCGCGCAGTGTACGATACAGAAATATAATTAACTATTTGATTAAAAATCTAAATGAGTAAGCGTAGATGAAATTCCGTAGAGCTGGTATCATTTGCTGAATGGAAAAGGAGCATCTCGAGATGAGGTTTAAGAGGGAATAAAACCCTCGAACGAATTTGCTGGTAAGTTTCTCTCTCCACTGATGCCAGGCATTCTTATAAAGACAATGGCAACAAGAAGAGTAAATCGCCCGTTTCTGTATGGGAGCAAACAAAGCCACATCCCATTACGCTTTAAGTTGCTATTTTAAATTCTTAGCTTGACTTCGGACGTTTAAGTCGCTCTCTCGATCCGATTAAAATATCGTCGACTGAGACAGAGACACTAAAATGATACATTTCAATACTGACACAATACGATCTTATGCAGTTCACAATTATCCAAAGTCTGTTTTTTTAATAAACATTGTGAGTTTAACTGAACAGTACCAATTCATTATTCACATATAATTAACAACAAAGACAACAATAAAAAGAGAAAGAGTAAGAATAAGAGCGAAAGCCAATTGTCAGCGACACGGCTGCATAGGCGAAATCAGCGACTCGTCGACGTAGTCGAGTTATTTATTTTGATGGTCCTTGGCTCATATTAGTGTGGTACCGATCATGAATGTCCTCGAGGCAGCGGGCAAATTATTTCTGCAGCTAGGAGGCTCTTACAAAGGAAAAAGTTGCTTTTTAGCTAGGGGGCTCTTGCCAGGGTGCGATAGCTACCTTCTCTACCGTCTGGAACCCATAGCTCCGACATAATCAACGACTCCTTCTAGGCTACGAGTCGCAGACCGTTAACGTCTGCAACTCATTAAGCACCGCCAATCCTCCGTCGTCTCTGCCTAGAAACCTGCACCATTGTTCTTCGTTCTCATTGATGATTTTTTCTTTGTTATTTGGTGATAATATTCGAATGAATGAATTGGCAGTACTCCACCGATGATTAGATTAACTATTAACATAGCATTTTCATTGAATCATTTACAGTAAAATGAAAATTCGGGGTATATTACGGCCCTGGTCTAAGTGAACTATTCTGTCCAGACGTTTCGTCAGCTACTGCGGCTGATATCCTCAGTGGTAGTGCTGCGTTGGCAACGTGAACGTAGATTATATCTCTAGGGAGACCCAGTCGCTGTCGAGACTTCAGCCGCAGTAGCTGACGAAACGTATGGATAGAATAGTTCACTTAGACCACGGCCCTATAGCCCGAATCTTCATTCTACTATAGATTCCGGCCGTGAAAGCCTTTGTTCTTATACTGAATCATTTACTTTATCGACATGATATAATGTGTCACTGTGGGCAAGGGGGGCGACACTGGTAGTCAGATTTTATAGACTGCGTCCCTGAGTCAATCGTTAATCGATTGATCCTTAATTTAGTACATTGGATAGATACAAATGGTAACTAAAATAGTGTATTGTATTGACAACGATAGTGTTAATAAAATAATTTGTGTCATGTGGTTACAGGTAAATAATTATTTTTACAAATTTAATAAAAAGTTGCATATAATACGCTAGAACTTTGAACTTTAAATATCTGCAAAAAGCATCAATTACATTTTTACGTAACTGAAAGTATTTACAAATACAGCAGCAGATTCAAATGGAAAAGTAAAGAACAGAGAACTATTACCTCATATAAATTGCTTTAAAGGTAAATAAATTGAATACTTTCAAAGTCTCAAATGTTAAAAGCTCTATGCTGTTTCAACACAAGCGACATGATGGAAATTCTTGTTTTATATATCGACGTTGCTTCCTTTTAGTTTGTTCTCGCGGAAAATTTCTTAAGCAAACACGTGAAAAACAGCAATATCCCGTTTCCAAGCGGTAAATAATTTGATACTCAAGATAGCGAAAAATTATAAGCAAGAACAAAGGAATCTTAATGCTTTTTTCCTTTAAACGTTAAACAAATACCTAAGAGATAAAAATATGTGATGGTAATCGTCGAACATTTTCACATAAATCATTAGAATCAAAAATGAATTACGAACGGAGATAAAAAAGAAGTAAATATACCATTACTTACTGTTCTATTCAAGTAAATGGATTACAAAATATAGTTTAACTTAAATCCTTTAAAATTATAAAATTCTGCAAAAAACAACTATTCAACCAAAAAATAGGCATATATTTCATTTTAACTATCTGAAATATGAAATGTAGACAGATGTATTCTTAAAGCAGCCATTTATGATATTATTTAGCTTTTTTTCAGGGATATTATAATTTACGACAATAGTACTAATACGTGTGTAACAAAATTTTAATTTTAGTTGATCATAATTCATAGAGTTTTAATGTTTTACAGTTTGATACATTTTTGTAATATATAGCTCCAATTGATACAGTGGTTCAACTAGCGTCATATCTAGTAACACCTAGTACCGCTTTCTCTTCCAGAAAGTACCAAGGGTTTGTGCATTAAGTATAATAGAGCTCTGTAAGGGGGAAGGATCTAGTAAAAGGCTATTCTAAACTATGTATATGCGGAAGGGGGCAGGTTAATACAAAAGAAACGTGGTTATATATTATTAAAAGAAGATTTTAATAGTCAGAAGAAAAGGATGTACTAAATGTGTACTACCTATTACTTACATGCTACAGTCGGACTAAAGATGACATATTTACTGTGGTAGATACTTTGCAAGAATAGCTAATCCTGACGTTATTGTTTCACGTTGCTCGAATAGATTCCAAGGATAAAACATTGATGGAAAACGTAGGGAGATCAAAAAGTGATTAAAATGTGGTTTATGTATAGCATGCAAAAGTTATAAAAATTACAAAGACAGTGATTTACAAATCAGCACTTCTTTTACACGTTTTGCTGTTCACTTCTTCTTCTTTCGTACACCATTTCGTATTATTATTGAATCAATCTTTCTATGCTTTTTATACATTCTCTCCCTTTTTCCTTATTCCTACTATAACTTCCTTCTCGGCTAGACATTATTATTGGAACTTTGATAAATAGCGGTCATTTTTTGAAGTCAATGTTTTTAGAATACATAAATGATTATGTCAAGCTTATTGTATTAGAAAATACGTGTTATTAATTCTTCACTCCAGTTCATAGGTGTAAAAGGTTACATTTATCTCCGATTGTTGAATAAGGGATATGATGCTGCAAGATACAAGAAAAGTCTTATATGCATACTGTCAGGCTGCTTTTAGCAGTTCTCAACAGGTTATTAATTAACATTTATCTTGAAGACATATTCAATCCACGGTAGTTCACAAAGTAAAAAGGAATTTAATTACTATAGTAGAACCTTGATAGCTTAAACCTCGATAACGAAATGACCTCTATAAATTCATAAAATTTTGTGTTCCCTTCCCCTCGAAGTCCAAAACGTCTATTAATTAAAATAAAAACCCCCTATAACTTAAACGAATAATTTGGGCATCGCACCTCAGTAAGCAGTGAAAAGTGGTTTGAATCGGGAGAAAGTCTTCTATGTAAAAGACACGAAGAATTTCTGAATTTCCTAATTTAGAAAAATGCTTGCTTACATGGTTTAGACAGTGTAGAAATATGTAAAAACATTAGTGAAGCTGAAGAGTTTGCTAAGTCACAGGAAATCCATAATTTTAAAACTTAAACCCTTAGTAAGTAAAAACCTCAATAACTCTAATTATTTTACGTTTCCCTTGGTCATTATCTTATCTTCTTTCTACTTCTATAACAAAAACAGAAATGAATAATAGTATAAAGTTCTCAGTCGCTAATTTACTAAAGCGTTTTAAATGATATATAGATGTACATGTGCTTTGTTTTTTCCAATTGATACTGGAGTATTGTTTACTTTGGTAAAAATATAATTTACGACAACTTTGATTTTTTGAACCTTTACAATAACATATCTATGACTGGAGAGTTAGAAACTAATTAGTCAGTATTTAAATTTCCCATTTTCAGTCAATACATATAAATATAAATCAATCAATCAACGGTCAATAATTCTAAACGGCCGACATAAAAATACTAAATGGTTAATACAAAAATAATAATTGATTACTACTTAGGCTAAGTTTGGTTAGGTTTGTTAGCTACTTATACTTCATTTACTTTCTCTAGTGATTTGTCCCTTCCAATGTCTTGGATGCGCGCTGGCGCGTAGGTAGAGAGAAAAAAGCTCATTATACTCTCGGCTCTTGTTTATTAAACATACTTTTTCATACAGTACCTGCCAAAAAATTTGTTCAATCATGAATAGTAGTGCGAGTCGAAAACAAGCCTTAAACCCTTTAATATGTCTTCAAATATAAACAAACATCTCGTTGATATTTTCAGTAGTAAATGGTATTAATAACAGCACATTTGAGCAATGCAGTTGCAGTGGACAAAATGGTAAATTTTTCCGTGCAGTACTGTAGGTATTATACGCTCCTCGCCAGTTAAGAATTTGGCCGAGAGTTGTCTCCTTCCTTTTCTGGCCTAGTGCTGTTCTCTTCTACTTTGCGCCGGTCAAACTGAAGGTCACATCGCTACAGAAAGTAAACGAAGTATAGTTTAATTACTTGCCTTTAAACACCGACCCTACATAATATTCAAATAATGACAAGAAGGGATTAGCATACTAACCAGTAATATACAAGTCATTAAGTATTTCTCCACTATTTATGTAGAACGTAAAGTAAATTATTACCGTGACATCAATACCAATCGGGTTATTATATAAAAAACGAAAAGCGAATAAACGATCGGATATCGTGTTGCAGAAAAAAGGGAGGCGGAAAGGGAAATTGGGCCAAAACCATGTCAGAAAAACAAAGAGTGCTATCGGATATCATCCAATATCTTTCCAACATGTGGGAATTTATGTATTTCCCCCTCGTTGGCAACGTAAATAAATTCGTATTCGGTTTTTCAAGCCTACATGTACCTATGGCTACAAAATATCAGATTATTCGCGGTTGTGTAGAAAAACTTATCTGAAACGTATTTTGTCTGCACCTTTAATCCGAAATGATACGCCCTCAATCTCAGTCTTCGGGCGCTTTTTGAAGAATATTAGTAGGAAATAAATTAGAAACTCAATAAACATATCTGTTAAATTACAATACCAACTGGAAATATTAAACCATATCGGCAAATAATTATAATTATACAACACGCTACTGAAGTGAAACTTCTTCAAACACACAAACATACCGCGATAGGGGTTAAGGAATTGGTTTAATGGTATTATTTGTACACTATGCTTCGCACGGGTGCAATGCTGATAGTAAATATACTATAGAATGTCTCTATATACAACAATCACAGCTTTTTTGTCATTAGACAATACAAACCGGCCGGTACCGCCGCAACCGCTACGTCCCTGCATTTTAAGTCTGTAATATCTTCGAAAATATCCATTTAAATTACATGCAGTAAAGGGCCATATTAATCTATATTAAATGCACAATGTATTTAAAAGCACTTAATTGAATAAGGATTAATGCTGTATTGCTTAAAATCGCTTCGTAAATAAGGCATTATTTCTAGTAAAAAGTAAAGGATAAATGGTTATTGTGGGTTATCCCTAAGAGACAGGCATATACCATCACGGACTTTTTTGTAGATCTTTTTAAGGTGTACAATACTGTAGTACATTATTTTGATCTATCTCGTAGGGCTCAGCCAGCGTTTGCAATGTAAGCGCAAAAAAATGTGTTTATTAACGAAATTACATTACAAATCTCTAAAACTATCAGTGTTTCTCTACTATATTATGCATGTATTATACATATAAACCTTCCTCTTAAGTTATTCTATCTATTAAAAAAAACCGCATTATCTAAGCATACATAGGGACAGACAGAGGGGAATATGCGTTGCATGATTTCGTTACATAGCAACTCGCATGAAACGAACTTACCCTACCGTGCGTAAAGAAGTTTCACTTCAAAAATTTAGTTAAATATGAGATCTTTGATGTCACACCAATCATGGAAAATATATTTCTCAAAATAATAGTAAAAAATAGGATTCGAATCAACTAACGCAACAAGGAATTAGACGCTGAAAGATGTTTAGTACGTACAAAGACCCCTGATTCCTTCATGTTATTGAGGAATTACGACCGATCGATCATTAACCAATCACTGTCATAAGCTTCAATCATAAAAATCTCGAATGAGGTGACTGGAGAGCATAATAACTAATAGTTCCTTAAGTGCTTCTTGTAAGTCATTTAAAGAGAAGCAATAGTGGTAGCAATCGATGTTAACGTAAAGGTTGATGGATGACATGCCAGCGGTCAACCGACGTGGATTTGGGTTTCCCTTAGCTCGTCTTACTCGGCCGAATGCGACAGGATCAGCAAGGATAATTGATTCAGTTTAAGTTGGTGTGTTTTCCTAAACTTGTTTCCTAACGAAAATCCATTACAAAGTTGCTAAACTAATCGCGTGATAAAAGTATTTCGTACAACATGAAACTCTTATTTTAGAAATTGGGACTTTAGTGGAAAGGGAGGAGTTAAATACCTGGGCCTCCTTCCAAACAAAGGTCGACAATTCATCATAACATATTTCTATAGTATTATTATCGTTTTAAAGAGGCAGTACTCCAGTAGATTTCGATACTTATATGAAGATATTTTTGTATTTATTAAACAAAGACGATTTTACCATAAGAGCTATGGAGATAGTGTACATCACAAGGTTTTTCTTATACCACATTAAACGAATTATATTATATTCATGATTAAACATACATACAATTTAGACATCTTTTTAGAAGTGAATTAGTTTAATATGAAATATTATTCTGAAAATTCATTTTTGAATTTTATACCCACTACACGCTACCTCAAATTAATGAGGGAAAAATTGTTGCTGTTGTCACACCCCCGCCTCATTAATTTGGGGTAGTTTGTAGTGGGTTGAAAATTCAAAAACGAATTTTCAGAATAATATTTCATATTATATTCATATATATATTTATCTAGAACTTACCAATCACAAGTTTCGAAAAAGACACCCCATCATCATACTAATTTAAAAGAAAATTAAAGTTATGCATTGACGCTGCATGTACTCTATTAGCTCGATTCATAATAAAAGTAATTCAAATATTGTTTATCACAAACCAATTCCTGATTTTGTTAATAGCAAAATGGGCTACCAGTTTTCCCGGTTAGGTCTTAGCCCTTTTCTTGTTTAATCCTTACTTCGATTTGTCTAAACAAAATTTCCACCACGGCATTATCTCGTATTAAAGTCAATTTAATTTTTCAGTCAGCAAGCAATTACATCGGTAGTCCATCAACACCTCCAATTTTTGTATTTCCTCCGGTCTTGTCAGTTTTCAGTGGGGTTAACTTTGAGCAAGTAAAGACGGGCTGATGCCAAAGGAAGTTAGATAACTCAGGGTGGAAGGAGCAGTAGAGATATGAAACAGAGGATGGTGCAGGGTAGAGTCGTCTTCAACTTCTGTGCTAGCGAACGGTTAATTTAGAAATTCGATGAAGGTTGTTAAAGGTGTATGTTTGAAGCGCGGCGCTGTACGGATGCGAAACATGAACGGTGAGTGCGGTGAAAAGAAAAGAATAGAAGCGTTAGAATTGTGGTGTTACCGACGAATGAAGAGGTATTAAAAAGAATAGGAGAAAAGGGGACTCTATGGAAGTCAATTAAAAATAGGTAAGACAGGTTGGTAGGGCACCTTTTCAGTCATAAAGGACTAGTAAGAAACATATTAGAAGCAGAAACAGCAGTTAGTTGGAGTAGAGGTAAACCTAGATTAGCTCAGGATAAGAAAGAGTGGAGGCATGCGTGTCCAACTAATCTTATGATATCAGTACTGTTTACCCTGAAATATTATCGGAGATTGTTGATAACTCCGCTTCTAATTTAACCAATTTTGTTATCTGGAAAAAATATGAAAAGTTAAGAAATCTGAGTACTCTTCCGCATGTATCAATGATTAATGATTTTTGTAGTTTGTGCGTAAATTTATGCACTTTCAACTATTCTAGGCTGGGCATGTAATGTTTTAGGTAAGTCTACTGATGAAACTATTATTGATTCTGATTCCACATTTATTTTATTTCGTCGGCTAAAGATTATTATTTTGGATTATTATTATTATCACTACTTCGATTATTATAAATAATAATAACCGTTGGCCTTGCCTTAATGCAGAAGTTATCACCCTACGGGTTATATTGCTCGATGGTTTACTTGGCACTAGTTTGAGCTCTCTCAATAGAAGTTCAAGATTAAACACAGCTTTCCTTGAATAACCCCTTCCTTTTAGACTTACCCTCGTCAACGACCTCCTTAAGTTGTGATGTGATTAAACGGATTTTGCTGAAACAGGCGCTCAAGAATACTAGCACGAAATATTGTACATATTAACATTGTGTCGATAAGAATTAACACTGCGATTGTTAAAGCCGATGTGGGCGTAAACACGTAATGTCAAAGTCACACATACTGCCAAGACTAAACGATAGAATTTTCAAAACACCATTCATGTTCTATTATTTTGAGATTTTCCCAAAACAATAAGGAAAATAGAATCTATTCAATCTTGCCAATTTTCGGCAATTTTCAAAAGCGCAGCTAATTAATTGTAATACAGTTAAATTAATTGTCCCAATACTGATATTAGGTTCGGCGAAAAGGAGAAGGAATAAAGATTACAGAAGATAATTTGTTATTGATGTGCCTTGGATTGACATTAGGTGTAAAGAAGTACAAGAAAAGTTTGAAGTAGATAAAACAGATGAGGCTTATAATAATTAAAAGGAATTTTAGAAACGTAGGGTATAGGTGGAAAGAACATTTAGAGAACCCATAAGCAGGCGATGAGATATATTAGAGAAGGAAGTTACTGGGGAGATAAGTTAGCTAGGTTATCCCATAATGAGAGAAGAGTTCGATGTAGCATTAAAAAACTTAATTAAAAACCGAATTAGATTAACGATTATAGTAAAGTAGGCGTAATACTATGGTTGTTCGGAAAGTCATTTCGTTTTTTCCCGACAGAGGATTTAATTGTATTCTTTTGCACCCAACTTCACATTTAAGCCGTATAATTTTTATATGCTTTGAGAGCTCATATAGCAAGGCTTGTGTGTGAAAAATTCCAATTAATTCTACGCAGTAGTTTTTGGTTGGTGCCCTTTTAAATATGGAGAGCGATAAGCAGCATTTTCGACATATCTTACTGTTTTACTACAAAAAGGGTAAAAATGCTGTTCAAGTTAGAAAGAAATTGACTGATGTGTATGGAGAAGGTGTGTTGACAGTACGCCAGTGCCAGAACTGGTTCGCTAAATTTCGATCCGGCAATTTTGATGTCGAAGATGCACCACGTTCGGGAAGGCCTGTTGAAGCCGATAAAGACGCGATAAAGGATTAGTTGATGTGAACCGACGAATAACAACACGTGAGATCAGATTGAGGTTAAATTTATCAAATTCAACAGTTTATGACCACTTGAAAGGCCTGGGATTATCCTCGAAGCTCGATGTATGGGTTCCCCATGTTCTCGCAGAGAGAAATCTGTGTCGCCGCATTGACGTCTGCGATTCGCTTCTCAAACGTCACGAAAATGATCCGTTTTTGAAGCGCATCATCACTGGGGACGAAAAAGGGTTGTATACAACAACGTCAAACGCAAGACGTCATGGAGCAAAAAAGATGAACCGGCTCAAACCATTTCCAAAGCCGATATTCACCAAAAAAAGGTGATGTTGTCACACAACGATTAATTCGTAAGTCTACTGTCATCAGCTGGACAAACTGAATGATGCACTTCAACAGAAAAGGTCAGAAATAATCAACAGGAAATATGTAGTGTTTCACCAAGACAACGCGAGACCTCACACAAGTTTGGTCACTCGCCAAAAGCTTTTACAGCTTGAATGGGATACAATGCTACACCCACCATATTCTCCAGACCTGGCACCATCGGATTATTATTTGTTCCGGTCACTCCAAAATTTTTTAGACGGTAAAACCTTCACCTCAAATGAGGAGGTCAAAAACCTCTTCGATCAGTTTTTTGCCAGCAAAGGCCAAAAATTTTATGAGCGTGGAATTATGCTACTACCAGAAAGATGGCAAAAGGTGTTGGACCAGAACAGTCAATATATAATTTAATAAAGTATTTGTTTATTATACGAAAACTGTCTTTCATTTCCACAAAAAAAAACGAAATGACTTTCCGAACAACCCTATATATGTAGCTGTTTATAACACAGTCTTGTTTTTTTATCAACATATTGTCAACCTGAATTGTAACAAAGTCTAGAAATTTATAACGTATATTCTTAAAACAAAATATTTGAAAGAAGTAGGTAATTTCAAGAATTCTCTTTGCCTCATTATTAACACATTGCACTAACTTTTGGCTTCGAAGTTCAGAAGCATTGGTTTTATAATTAAGGCTAACAAAGTCATCCCTTCAGCGAACAAATTTTAGGAGTGTCGTTAAACGAAATAACATTTTAGGAAGTTTTGAAAATCTTTCCAAGAGTGCTTGCTGGTATAATTTTATTTCCTGCTACTTTCCGTTAGTAGTTAATTGTTAAGCATTTCCTTCTATTCCAAATAACTTACGGAAATACGTATCCCTACAAATGTAGTGCCTACTTGAGCTGGTGCACTGTTATGCACACTTTTACTAAAACAATGAATGCAAAATTACGTAGAAAAATTCTACAGTTTCAATTTTCAAATGAAAAAAAAAAAAGAATGATACTCCAATTTTAACTGAATTTGATAAACTGTAGAATCAATACAACGATTATATGAAAAACTCCTATAGCCAATACACAAAAAAGTCTATGGTCTGGACAGTAACTCCTATAGAAAATAAAATTCGTTATGAAATACAGTTGGTCAATTAATAGATATTATTTCTATAACTAAAAAATAAAAATATCTTATATGTCTTCATCGACTAATTTTATTGGTATCCGCTTGTGCTCAGAAAGAGTATTCTTTAAAACAGAAAGGTGGAAAATCAAAAGTTGTAAAATTGTTTACTGTTACTTTATTATCCGAAAACCACGAATGGAGGCTATTCAAATATCGATCTTTTAGTCCCGCAAGTGAACATGAATTTAGAGTAATTGTACCATCCGCTTATGCATATACGTTAAAGCAGAGGACCGAAAATAGTGCCTGCGTACTCCAATATCTACTTACGACAAACCTGCCTGACCATTTCACAAAGCAATTTAGACACTGACCTGTCAATTTAAAGTATAAAAAAAGTATGCATGCTTACTACTCCAAACTAATATTTTTAGGATAAAGGCATGTACTTAACGAACAAAAGAGAATATTATTAACCGTTAAATGCTTTTGATTACATTTAAAATGTTACATAATGTATCTGAATATTTCAAATTAAAAAAAAGAAGATAAAGATTTGCTTTTATTAACGCCTATTATAATTATTACTAAACTTATTCTGCACTTAAAATAGAAAATAACCTTCTAAATTTCTATCTGTAATAATAATAACCTACATATATGACAGCGCATTTCCCGCTTTTATAATTCCAGAGACTGAATATCACTTTATTGTTATATGATAAAACGAATTTGTATTTGTTCGTGAATTTATCCAAATATATTTAATGTGAAGAAAGTCATTTTCTATGCCTACTCATACATATCATTTGATAGTACAACCTGTTAGTGAAAGCGAATCTTATTTTTTTTTATTCTAATTACCTATCTATAAATTTATTTAAATAAAAACAATATTTCTGTGCAATGTTCTACATTGTCGTTAGGGTCGCCAGATGGTCGGGATTTGGAGTGATTCTCCCGAGTTTTTGTATGTCCTCCCGACTCCCGTCAAAGTAAAAAATCTACCGAAATACAACTTTCATTTTATAAAATAGTAATTTTAAGTTTCGAATTTTGATTTCAGTGAGAACTCCTTTTACAAAAGACTCTTCCAATTTTCACTAAAAAAGGAGACTTTGTTCTCATGGAATGAGCTCTTGAATCTAGTAGAAAAATTGAACATTTCTAATGACATCAATAATGATGAATAGTATAATGATTATTGTTATTTAAAATAAATATTTAATTTAAATCACCGCCCAGAAGGAAATATGAATATGCCCTAG
>NW_020438897.1:594506-606694 GCF_000699045.2 Agrilus planipennis
TCAGAGTCTTTCAGCGTCTCTGAGAGCGTCTCTCACAGTCTCTCAGTTATTGCCTAGGTGTTTTTATGGATCTCTCACAGTCTCTGTATGAGAGACTCGAACGATAAAGTTGTTAATTCAGAGATTCGAGTCTCACAGAGAGACTGAATGAATAAAAATTGAGAGACTCGAGTCTCTCGATCAGAGACTGGATACGAAATAAGGATCTCT
Organism: Agrilus planipennis; assembly: GCF_000699045.2. Taxonomy (NCBI): domain Eukaryota; kingdom Metazoa; phylum Arthropoda; class Insecta; order Coleoptera; family Buprestidae; genus Agrilus; species Agrilus planipennis. The sequence goes on from NW_020438897.1 coordinate 594,717, forward strand.
CTATGAGCGACTCGAGTCTCTCGTTCAGAGACGCTAAACAGTTTTTTTGACGGTCTTTCTCAGCGACACCAGAGAGACTCAATGAGAGACGGAGACTCGAGTCTCGCTTTCAGAGACTCTGAGAGACTGAACATTTTTATCTCGGGTGGTGCTGTCCATTCCAGTAAGCAATGCTTATTGTAAGAGAGTGTATAGTTTACTGAACAATCTTTACACAAAAGAAAGGAACCGAATGTGCATGGATTTGATAAAAGCAGAGTCAATGATTCGACTTAATTTTGAGGAAAATTGTTTAAATTTTAAGTCTTCTTTAAATAGTGAAAAAGGACAAAAAATGGTTAACCTATCAAAACTACCACAAAATACATGTGGCAAGCTAAAAAATACATTGGTGTAATAATAAATAATTTGATTTTATTTTTGTTTCTTCCTACCAAAGTCCCAAAATCTGTCAACTTTAATTGTCTTCGAAGATAAGTATTTCTGTCGAAAGGAAAAATTTTAACTAACCAAGAAGTACGTAGATAAAAAATTCGATTGCAAATTGAATCCATCCTGTTACCGATGATATATATGATGACATAAAGAAAGACGGACGGACAGACGGAACATGCTTAGTAAAACCGAATAAAATGGTGCATATTTCAGTGAAGTACTGTGAATTTAACACTTTTGAATAAAACTGGCAAACATGTTTACAATTTGTAATTCAAACTGAAGGAATTCATCGATACGTTTCAGAACTAAAATGGTTTTAAAATTGTAAGATAACAAGAAGAATTGTGTAATGTTTTGGGATAATATTAAATTTCCACCCACGTCGAACGTCGTTCAAATCGTGAATGATCTTCAAAGTGCTTTTAAGATCTTGAGCTAATTTAATCAAAGACAAGGAGTCGAGTCCAGCGGTCATCTTGGAGGCTACTAGCAAAAGCCCGTTTCCTTAGGTCCAACAGCTGTCCAATGCCAAATATGCGACTCGCAGTCAACGTCGACACTTCCCGTAGATGCATGAATATTAAAACAAAGCCAACGCCATTTCCACACAAGGCAAGGACACAGACCCACGTCATGGCCCTTCTACTTTGAAGAGGGTAAAAGCTCGACGGAGGACAATTCGGACCTCTGAGCACAAGTGCTACCTCCTGAATTCTATCTATTCGACGGTCCAAAGCAAAACGCTTCCAGAAGGCTGTTTGAATAAATGCCCTTAAAACCTACGACCCTCAAGTCCAACGTTAAACGGATGAATAGTTTCGAGAATTTTTACGCCTTTCAAAGGAGAAATCGAATTAAGTAATTTCCGGAATACAATGATGTGTATATAAAATAATATTAAAATNATAAAAAGTTACTTCTATGCTTATAACGGTTAATTTAGAAATTCGAAAAAGATTGTTAAATGTTGTGTTGTGTACCGCTCTGTGCGGGTGCGAAATATGAACTGGGCGCGGCGGAAAAAATATTACAAGTTTTCGAAATGTGGTGCTACAGGCGAATGACGAGGATAGCGTGAATAGAGAAGGTTAGAAATGAGGAAGTATTAGAAAGAATAGGAGAATAGAGGTCACTATGAAAGTCAATAGGAAATAGTCGAAATTGGGTGGAAGGACACCTTCTAAGGCATGAAGGGTTAGTTCAGAGACATATTATAGACAGAAACAGGAGTTAAGAGGAATAGGGGTATATCTAGATTAGATTGTGGTTCACAAATGTAAGATGTTCTAGTCTTAGGAAAATGTAAATATAAGCTCAGGATAGGAAAAAGTGGAGGGGTCTGTCCAACCAGTCTTTGTTATTGTTATAACTACAATTAACCAAAAAGAAAAATATTTTATTCAACATATTCACGATTTTTAATTAAGAACAAAAATTATAGCTAAGGACGATTGCATATTTTAACGAATGTTTTTATAATGAAATGCAATGCTTGCTTCTGTTAGGTTACGCAAAAGCACGGGGTCGCATTGTGTTACATAGTATGGTACATCTAAATTATTTATTCAAAACTGCAAGCTGACACCTACTTACCTACTGTGTTAGTAGGCCAATTAGCAGCCGTTTAAATAGCGGAATCAATAATGATAATTAGAAAGTCGAAGAAGTTGAAAGTCGAGAGTCGAATTCAACATAACAAAGAGGCAGGGTAGTAAGACGATTTACCGTCTTAACTTACCCTTTTTTTTTTTTATTCTAATTACCTATCTATAAATTTATTTAAATAAAAACAATATTTCTGTGCAATGTTCTACATTGTCGTTAGGGTCGCCAGATGGTCGGGATTTGGAGGGATTCTCCCGAGTTTTTGTATGTCCTCCCGACTCCCGTCAAAGTAAAAAATCTACCGAAATACAACTTTCATTTTATAAAATAGTAATTTTAAGTTTCGAATTTTGATTTCAGTGAGAACTCCTTTTACAAAAGACTCTTCCAATTTTCACTAAAAAAGGAGACTTTGTTCTCATGGAATGAGCTCTTGAATCTAGTAGAAAAATTGAACATTTCTAATGACATCAATAATGATGAATAGTATAATGATTATTGNGTTATACTTCGTTCACTTTCTGTAGCGATGTGACCTTCAGTTTAACAGGCGCAAAGTAGAAAAGAACAGAACTAGGCCAGAAAAGGAAGGAGACAACTCTCGGCCAAACTCTTAACCGGTGAGAAGCGTATAATCCGTACAGTACTGCACGGAAAAATTGACCATTTATCCACTATAATTGCATTGCTCAAATGTGCTATTATTGGTCCCATTTACTACTGAAAATATCAACGAAATGTTTATTTATATTCGAAGACATATTAAAGGCTTTAACGCTTGTTTTCGACTCGCACTACTATTCATGATTGAAGAAAACTTTTGGCAGGTACTGTATGAAAAAGTATGTTTAATGAACAAGAATCGAGAGTGTAATGAGCCTTTTTCTCCCTACCTACAATTTTGACAGCGCGCATCCAAGACATTGGAAGGGGAAGATCGCTAGAGAAAGTAAATGAAGTATACAATTGTAATATGATCTGTTCTAAAAAAGTGTTATTTGTTCACATACATAGCGAAGTCCTAAAAACACTTTTGTTTTAACATTGGTTCTTTATTATTACAAGAATTTATAAAAACACCCTAATATAAGAGTCTACATATATGCAGGAATAACCAAATAAAATTAAAACAGCGATACGTTCTCGATTACCTACTAGCTGTGTATTTTGTTAAAACTTTGCAACATTATATGTTACTTTCGTTAAGTAGATACGAAAGAAATGGCAAATAGATTAAAGCTGAAAGTTAATATCACACTCAAATACATATTGCGTCTTACTACCTATAATCCTTGAAGATATAAAATGGAAGTGTTGTGCCTTGAAGAATTGTTCGCAATATCGAATTTATTTTTGCAGTAAGTTATATTTCTAGGTTTCTATTTTCTGATTTTATTTGTTGACATAAAAGTGTCGCGCTATCTGACCGCCGCTGTGCTCTGCTTATCGTGTATTGCACCCTCGAATAACAAAAATGGCAAAACGAGCTTCCACAGAGTTTTACTGCCTTTATCGGTGGAGTTTCATACATAAATGTGTCACTACAAAAATAAAATGAATCAGTCGTTCCTCTTATCAAAAGGTTAATAAAAGAACGATGAGTATCAAGTTATCCCAAAAAATGTGTTTAATATTAAAAACGTGGTTCATTGCGAAATGTTACAAAACGCCATTTCAAAACACAGTCCACTCCTTCGTTTTACTCTTTAAATATAGACAGAATTTCCTTGCCATAATACTAATAGTGTTAAGTAAAATTAAATTGCATTAACACGACTATTGTAAAAAGTTTGTTACATCCTCATCATACTACAACTATTATTACTACACGAAAAGCTGAAATGGCCTCCCTCGTTCCTCTAAATCTTCTAAAGCCAAATTGGTTTTCCCCTAATAGTTTCTAGGCCATTTTTTTGCATTCTTCCCTGTGGGATTCTAGTTACGATTTTTGAGACATAGGAAGTTAAGCTACTTGTTCTAAATTTCTCGCATCTATCCGCGCCTCTGCTTTTTGGTATGACTACTACCATGTTCCGTTTATAATCCTTCGGGACTTTCCCGTCTAACCTAACCTAACCTAACCTAACCTAACCTAACCTAACCTAACCTAACCTAACCGAACCTAACCTAACCGAACCTAACCTAACCTAACCTAACCTAACCTAAATAATCTTCCCATGCGATCTCTAATCTTTTGGCCTACATGTTTTATGATTTCCATCAGTATCACATATATATAGCTAATGCCTCATTAATGCCTAATCAAACTCTTTTCTCATTATAGAGTATATCCTGGCTTACGTATCTCATCCACACTATCTTATTCTACCTATCTACCATTTACTTATTTTCTATCAAAATGACTCCTGCATCTCTCCCTTATTATTACTACTGTACCCTACTTCCTTTAAATTCCTTTTAATTATAAATCTTGTCCATTTTACCTGCTTTAACTTCTCTTCTACTTCCTATTCTGGAATTAACTGACTGTTAAAACAACTAATAAAAGAATGAAGCTAACCAAATGACTTACTTTCGATATCAAGGATGTTTTTTAATCGCAACCACTAATAAATTTAGGCGTCTTGGACATATCTAAATTTCAATATTCGGTCATATATGTGTACCTAATATTATTCGGTATTGACTCTGTCAGACAGGATTTGATTTAGCAGTAGGTCTGGGTTTTCAACTAGGACCTACTGATTATTAGGTAGTAAAGTTAATTTACAGCGTAATAGTTTTTGGTAGAAAATGGTGATTGGTTTGAACGTATGGCTATCCGATTGGCATATTTGAAGTGTCATACAGCAATAATACTATGAACAAAAGTTAAAGTTATGTTTGAAAAGGTTACCCTGATTTCCATATGTAGTTTGTAAAGTGGTATAAATACGCAAGGGGTAAGTGAGGAATTAATAAGTTTAGGATAGGTTTAGAGTTTCGTCACACATAAAAAGAAAATACAATGTGCCGACGACATCGGTAACCATCCGTCCAAATTTGGACTGATTCAACTAGTACATACTGTATTTGCGTATTTTATCCCTGCCTTCCATCAACATAGAAGCGTTAAACTTCAAAGTCTCTAGGGAATATGAGGAAATGCTTTCTGATGGGGATCTGAACATTCCAAATGCAAGAAATGCAAAACTTTACTTACACATACATAAATATGTATGCTCGATTACGACTACGCTATGAAGTTCAAATAGTTTTCACTGACATTTTTATTTTCAAACATTCTTGTAAAATTGAATAAATCGTATTTTTTAACATGCAAAGGCAAGCTTTAAAAGTTTAGCTTGGTATCATTTTTCCTTTTTTTGCGTGCGTGAATTTGTTTGGGATCATCATCATAAGGTCATCAGTCGTAAGACTGGTTGAACACGCACCTCCACTCCTTCCTATGATGAGCTAATCTTCGCATTTCCCTAAAACTAGAACAACCTCGTAACCGTAACTATTTGCGAACAGTAATCTAATCTAGGTCTAACTTTACCCCTACGAACTTCCGTTTCTGCCTGTAATATGTCTCTCACTAGACCTTCATGTCTGAGAAGGTGTTCTACAAACCTATCTCGCCTATTTCTTATTGACTTTCATAGAGTCCTCTGTTCTCATGTCCTTTATAATACCTCTTTATTTCTAACCTTATCTACCCACGGTATCCTCATCATTCGCTTGTAACACCACATTTCGAACACCTCTAACATTTTCTTTTTCGCCGCGTCCACTGTCCATGTTTCGCACCCGTACAGCGCCGTGCTCCAAACATATACCTTTAACAACCTTTTTCGAATTTCTAAATTAACCGCTCGCGAGCATAGAAGTGACTTCTTTTTATTGAAGACTGATACCTACAATCGGTCACTTCTTATAATTATAAGATTAAGGATAAAAATCATTTTTTTTTGAGCCTATGATTCCAAAAATCACAGTTTCGCGATGTTCTGAAAGCTTTCTCTTAACATTTGAAAGCTAACTGTATTTTCAATTGCAGCTTAATTGGCATTATTAGTAATTAACACATTATTCACTTCCAAACATTTCCTAAATATATTGTACACTGCAAAGGTAACTTTATCTAGTAAACAGTTGGAGGTATAAGAGGACATGCTTACCGTATTAGCGATACTGAGAAGTGCAAGTTAGCATTCCTGTTCGGAGTCAAGACCGACCTTTTTGATGCAGGTCATAAAGTTCTTCCTGCATACAATTTTTAGAATGTTTGCAAATTTACAGGGCGGTATGGTAGTAGACCCTTAGATGCATCGGTACAATGTTTAAATTACTTTATTGAGGTAACGGTTGAAGAAGGATCCTTTACGATTCCAATTTAGTTTCAAGTTTATTATGGGGTGATTTTTTATGAGCCTAACGGTTAAAAGTACCGTTTGTTGATTTTTTGATGTGCCGATCCTTTCTCAGATTGTAAACTTCCCTCTTTCCACATATTTTGAGTTTTGAAAGCCCCGCCTTGTACGTCTCCACAAAGTTGTTTAAAGGGTTAATCACCAATGGTGACATTCGCCACACCCTTGGCATTTGTTCCTAGTTTTTAAGTTGTAGATATAAGATGTGACCAAGGACTCCAAAAAAGAAGCACTTGAACTAAGTCAGCACAAATGCAAGGGGCACTTGTATAGTTAATCTTACTAATAATCGATGGAGATACTCTGTACATATATTGTAAATACATAATTAAGTCGACTTCGCTGCAAGAGTTATATTTTTTTCTACCTTCCACCAAAGAATTAAACAACACGCCTTATTAATTTAACGCGTGTGCTGATATTCCACTTACAATAGTAAGTTCCCGAATATCTGCCTGTGAAATTTAACAATTCCTTTTAAGTTTCGATAAGGACAACACAGTTAATTCTCGCTCGAAGCTAATTTCCACCTATTCACAACGGAGCCGTTTATTTTGGTTCCGAAGGATACCTACTTGGTACTGAGAGAGATACATACTAACTTCTCTGTGTCGCTTTGTGTTCGCAGGTATTTGTAATTCAATATAAATTCTGTACAGTCCATAGGGACGATGTTTACCACAGAACAGTGCTACTCATATTTATTAGCGTGGGTAGATAATCCTCTTTTCTTGACATGTCACTATAAATAGCAAGAATATTGCTTCATTCTAAAAAAATGTGTGCTATAAACAAAATGATTTTCGTGTTTTTTTCTAGACTCGCACAGGTTCGTCGAAGTCGAAAATAAAAGAAGTCGATCACAATGCTTAATAGGATATTTAAATCCTTACAAAATATTATTCTGAGAAAAAGTTATAATTTGTGAATGATTGAATAAAAAACAATTTTTTAGATTATTAAGGACTTTCAAGAAAAGACTTTGTCCTTGTACTGATAGAAAAGGGAATATCGTTAATTGAACTGAAATTAAATTAGGACCAAATATACGAGTAAGAATTAGAAAAAGTGTAGGTGAGATTGTGAGAATTAGATGCAAATTAAAAAGTAAATATGTGTAAGATGCTTGAAAGCCTTGTTGTGGGAACGTTAACTAAAAGATTCTAGGCCAGAATATAAAAAATAAATGGATGTAATAGTAAGATTCAGAGTACCTACGGAATGAAAGTAAAGGTTGTAAGTATCGGTTGAAGGAGGATGAAGGAATTTGTAAAAGAAATGAATTGAGAAAGAAATATTGTTGAATGTGTTAAGAGGGTCTGATAAATGTAAAAACTGGATAAAGTCCACGATAAGTGAGAGTGGGAAAGGTCTAAATATATTGAAAAGAACATGTAAGAAATAAAAAGGATGTTTTATAAGTGAGGACTAGGGTTGAATAAATGGGGTCCTCGAAAGAAAAAACGAAGATAAAGGTAAGAACATGGTAATAAAAGAATACTAATGTGAACAAAGGAGAAAATACGTATATAGAAAAGGATATACTCGTGTAATGATATAGGGGATTTAATATAAGTCTTACGTTGGAATGTTCACTAAAGATAAATGAAGGGAGTAGACAAGACATGTAAAGACTATTTTCTTAGGGAAGAAAAGTGAAGATATTTAAAAGGGTTATGATGGTTTTTGTTTATGTTTAGTGGCTGAAAAAAGATATGTGAAAGGCAGCTGAATTTTTTACTTTATTTATTACTAGTGTCAATTAAACATGTATTATATCGTTGATAGATAAACAGCTAATTATTTTAAATGGGTACAGATTTATTTCTTCTTTCTTCCTATTGTGTTAACACACGTACGAGTAAGTGAAAAAGAATCTTGTTCAACGCAAAATGTTCTGAAAATTATAGCATTTCTGGACCCCAAGTGCCCAAAACAGGGGAAGTGTGCAACAGACCACAAAATCCTTCGAACTTATTGAAATTGAACCGTCTACAAAGAAACCTCAGATACAAAAGACATTAAGTAAAATTGAAAAAGCAAATCCTTTGCAAGAAGAAATTGAAGGCAAAAACAATCTTATTTTCCACGCATAGGAGTGTATTTTGTAAACAACATTTCGTAATTATATCTGTTTACAATTTAAAAGAAATCGATTAGAAACAAAAATGAAACGTTTTATGGTTTTCCCCACTGGCAGACCAATTTTTCTTAAAGCTTTGTTCAAATATAAGGTTACTACGAGGAAACATTCTATATAATTAAAAAATAATGGACATTTTAGAAATTAGATCGTTCCACCTTCAGAAACTCTGCATATTGGTATTGTATTGTTTATTGGTCGATCTCAACCAAACTCAAATGGGTCACAAGTGGCCTATAAGTTTTAAGAAATCGGTTTCAAAAGGCGTGTTATTTTTCTGTATCGAGTGTTGCAACACGTAGGCAATAATAAAAGTTGTTCTGTAAGGAAACAATTTCCAATAATAGCATGGTATTGTAGAGTTTTATACTACAATGGAAGTAGGTACAAGCAACTTACATCGATAGACGATTCTGCAGGGTTTTTTAGTTTGTCTAGAGTTGTTAATAAAAACGAATCCAGATTCACTATGTTAAAATGTGTTTAATGAATAAAATATTAATGATAGGAAGCTGATCTAAAACTTGCGAAAACAATTCAAACAAGTGCATCAAGAGCAGACAAACTGCAGAAACTCGCTATCGTATGATTAGGATAAATATAGCTATTATAAATTAACAAAAAGAAAAACATTTAAAATGAAACAAAAACTCACAATTCTATATTAAGTATGCAGATATTGTAATAAAGGAAATAATTTTCCTAACTTTGTTAAAAATGATACTACAGAATCAACAACAGCCGTCAAGAAGCCGAAAAAGGTCGAATTTGGATATACTACTGGAAAAGCTAAAAATTGCTTTAATCACTTCGTTTTCATTCCAGAATGAAAATCCTGATGTTTAACCCTTCAGCGAAGTCTGCGTTTGACACCATGCTTCGTAGAAGACGTCAAAAAGAAGTTTTCTACAAATATCTGCTTGGCCACTTTAAGTACTCTAAACACAGTTATTATCAGTAAGAATCAGCAGTAAGACTCTAGACATATTTTCTCTACAATGAGGCCTTATTAAGTTATGGTCGCATTATTCTGCATGGGTCAAAAAACAATTTCTGCACTCGTTTCCACAGCAACATGAGGAAGAGTTTTGTCACCAGTAAGGATAATTAAGTGGTTGGATGCTCGCGAACTATACGGGAAGTTTAATTTGTTTATTATATTTATTTTCTGTTAATTTTATGTTTTATTTCAGCGGAAATCGTTTATTATGTCCCCGCCTATATTGACCAACCGTTTAGTATGAAGTAATTGCAGTGTTAAGTTTGGTTTTCATATTAAATTCTTTATAGGAAAGTTTGGATATAATGGCTCCGTTTAAAATGACATATCGTTTATTATGACTTTTTCTGTTAATAAATATATACAATTTGTAGTTTTTCTCTCTATTAAACTAAATAACTAACCAAATTAGAAAGTTGTTTATTTTCTAAGACTATGCTTTGTATAAAGCCCGCTTAGTAGGACGTGTTTGTCATTTCCCTTCGATTTCATTATAAGCGGATTCTACTGTATAAGGACTTTCGTAGATTATGGCAAGAAAAGCAACAAGAGCGCAACGAATTACCAGTAATAAGTGTTTATTAAACGGGTACTTGTGGCAGACTAAACATTTCTTTAAATATATTTGCAAAGCTCTAAAACTTTTGATAAGAAAAACTAAATTTCAATATTGGTATTCTTATCAAAAAGAGTTCCTTAACATAAACTCTTTACAAAACAGCGCCAGCGATTATCTAAACATGCGTGTGTGACTGACGGTGTAAAATGGTTCCGAAATTACCAAACAAAAAAGCTGATAATTGCCCTTATTTCCCTGACAAGAAGACAAATTATTGGGGGTGTTTATGGTGTAATTAAATTGACAAATAAGAAACGGAGAAAATTTGAAGGAAACAAAATTGTATGCAATCAACGTAAGTGAGCGGCGCTCAACTATACAGATGGAAACTCGGTAAAGTTAAACAAGAATTTAATGAATGTGATCTGATACAGTTTATCTTATTCATCTAAACTGCTACCGCCGCTTTTGTCGATATGGCACACAGAAGGCGTTTATACATGCGGAAACGAAACAGTATTACTAATCATCCTCAAACTCAGATGTATATACAACACACATACAAATATACGCATTTTACATGTAAACCAAAACGTCTACGTCCGTGGAACGAATAATAAATCTTATTTTGGAATTGTGTTAAAATCCGCAATATTCCGTTATGTATTGTGCCCATTCAGCAACCCATTTTTGTAATCCAACGTAGTAATATACGCAACAACTCCATTTGATTTACACATCACAATTTGAAAATATTACAGGAAAAGTATTAGGTATACCTACAGCATGATTTCGTGCGCAATTTTTCCGTTTTTGAATTGTTTTGATAATACTGCCGCAACATTAAACGTTTACATGTACGTATGTAGTTGTAGGTTTGATATTAGAAAATAAATATTTTTTCGAAAACTACAAAACCTTTACAAAATTCCCCACAGTTTTCTGAAACTTCCTTACAATTTCTTGAAACTTCCACACAGTTTCCAGTAGTTTCAGTCAAATATTTTTTAAGTACTTAGGTGCTAAGTGTCTGTGACAAACGTCGGTGTACATGTGACATGCGCATAATAATCAGCATCAGCTAGTATCAACAACAAAACTACGAGACATCCTTCTATTTAACAAGAAAGAAAATAGAAAAGAGAACAAAGCATAGATATGCATTTGTGACGTTTTTGGCTAAAAAAAATGTAAACAACGAAAAAAATCAGTTGGATTCGAAAAAGCTCATTTACTTAAGTAGATAAGTACCTATTACAAAAAGACACATTTTGCGAAAATTGTTTGATATTTTCAAATTCATGGGATTTTAAAGAAATTAATTGGGTTTTATTAAACGGTCAACCTGATTAGAGTTTCATTAACATTCCTGCAGAAAGTCAATAAACAATTAGGCAAAAATATAGTTATGATTGATGATTTGATCGATGAAGTTTCTGAAATTAAAAGTACATATTTTTAAAAAACCGAAAACACATCAAAGGAATTAGTCACCCCTGGAAATGTATATTTTCTGTATCTGATGATAATAGCTTAACTAATATTATAGAAATACAGAATTTGTATTTTGTTTGTCCGAGAACTATAAACATTTTCCGTTATGAAGGAGAGTTTCGTGTTTCCACAGCCAAATCACTCATTTAAATAAAAGTAAAAATGAACTGTCTCACATCATCATCATCATCATCATAAGGTTGTCAGTCCTAAGACACGCACCTCCACTCCTTTCTATCCTGAGCTAATCTTCGCATTTCCCTAAAACTAGATCATCCCACATCCTTAACTATTTGCGAACAGTAATCTAATCTAGGTCTACCACTACTCCTCTTAACTCCTGTTTCTACTTCTAACATGTCT
>NW_020438897.1:609487-622067 GCF_000699045.2 Agrilus planipennis
TGGACCTTGTTGGAGCATACGTAATCCTAAAATGTAGCATCGTACTACAGATGGCGTTTACCGCGCCATTTGTGGTATGTTCTAAAACGCACTGTTAAGACAGCAGGTAAAAGTTGGTCTGTGTTCTGTCGGAGCTGATGAGATCTGGCAGTTTCGACAGAATACAGACCACTTCGAATTATTTTATTCGATTACGGTAACGTGTCTATCACGTAAAGATTTTTAAATTGTTCCTAAAAAAACTATTAAAATTTAAACTATCCTTCCTTATGGCATTACGCCAATGTACTTTCAGAAAAGGATTATTTTAACGCGGAGAGAACACACTAAACAACAAACATTAATTATCTCAAATCCCCGACGCCAAATACATTGTAAGTACTTCCGTTCTCTGTAGTCTTTGAAGAAGGTATAACTTTACCGAAAAGTACTGTGGACGTTTAGTATCGTGTTTCGGAGTTGGGGTTGGAGATATTTATTAGTGTGTGCTACAATATTGCTAATATTTCCAGCCTTCTAAATTAGCTCGGAGAATTATGAAACAAAGCGAAATATTTCAACTGAGTGTATAAGTTTTGTAATGCACTTTTTACACTTCATAATTTGGAAGTAAAGTACCGTCAGAGTATGCGGCTAAAGCAATAATTACATTATTATTATGAACATCCTCAACATAAGGTCGTCAGTCATAAGAATGGTTTGACACGCACCTGCACTCTTTCTTATCCTGAACTAATCTTCGTGTTTCCCTAAAACTCGAACATCCCGCATCTTATCAGTAATCAGTAATCTAATCTACGTCTCCTTCTACTCGTTCAACTCCTGTTTCTGCCTCTAATATGTCTTTAATTAGACCTTCATGCCTGCATAAGAAGGTGTCCTACCAACCTCTCTCGCCTATTTTTTACTGACTTCCATAGAGTCCTCCTTCTCATGTTCTTTCTAATATCTCTTCATTTCTAACCCTCTCTATCCACGGTATCCTCATCGTTCGCCTGTAACACCACATTTCAAAGGCTTCTAACCTTTTCTTTTCCGCCGCACCCACCGTTCATGTTTCGCACCCGTAGAACGCCGTGCTCCAAACATAAACCTTTAACAATTTCTAAATTAACCATTCTCGAGCATATAAGTGACTTCTTTTTATTAAAGGCGTTGCGACCCTGCGATATCCTCTGCTATATATCCCTACTACTCCTTCCGTTTGACTTATCTGACTTCCTAAATACCTAAAATCAGCCACTTCTTCTAATATTTCGTCTCCTATCTTCATTTAATATTATCAATATACTGACTAAATAAATATATATGAAGGGAAATACTTTTACTGTGTGTACATTAAGTACACTATATGCACTTTTGAATGTTCCCATTAAGGAGCAGAAAACCTAGAGAACTTTAACACATACAGGAGCAAACATTTCGTGGTTTTCTATTACTGTAGTGCTGCAGTTGTTAAGTGGTGCATTATTTTCATAAATGTGCTTAATTAAACGTTAATGAAAAATCATAGTCGAACAATAGCTTCGTCAGGCTTGCAGCAATCAGACATCTGTTGTTGAGAACCCACTAGCAATTTTTCCGTAGACAGAAGTTCGGTCGGTGCAGAAATTTTGAAGCTAATGCCATTTTCTAATTGCATCATTAGTTTAACGTGACAGCTGTGGCAGATTCAATTTGCTTGGCAAAACTCATTCTCTTATTTTCAACCTCAATGAGCAATCTCTAACTTACCGAAAATTTATCAGGACCAGATATATGTATGTGTTGTACGATTATTGCAATTTACTTCTGAAACGAGGAGCATTCGATTTGACATAAACTATTACATTACTGCAGATTCTATTGAGGGAACTTACAAATTTTATAACTCAGGATAGAAAAAGCGCTAGAGATATAAAACAAAGGATAGCACAGTATGGAGATTGCTTAATTTAGAAATTCGAAAAAGATTATTTAAAATGTATGTGTGGAGCACGGCTCTATATAGGTGAGAAACGTAGACGGTGGGAGCTGTAGAAGTTAGAAGCGTTGGACGTGTGACTATAGGAGGTGTTAAAAACACCTTGTATAGAGAAGATTAGAAATGAGGAGTGCACAGGGCTTTGGGAAAGTCAATAAGTCAGACATGAAGGTCTAATTAGAGACATATTAGACGTAGAAATAGGAGCAAAGAAGGACAGAAGTAGACTTAGGCTAGCAAATAATTACAGATAAAGGTTACTTTAGCTTTCGAAAAATACGAGAATTAGCCCAAGATGGGTGGATGCTCANTATTAGATTAAATTAGGTTATGGGTTAATTGGTATCTGTGTGAAGGACGAAGGTTAGTTTGTGGTAGGCAAATATTTACTTTTCCCTAATCCATTCCATCTCTCATCCCCTTCTTTCCCTATTCAGGACTCTTTCTTAATGTAGGTTAAACAGAAGATATGAAACAGGGTTAAATGTTTACTGCCCGGGAAGAGATTTGACACTCCTCCACTACATCATTGACTGTGGTAAATAATAATTAATTAAAAAATTAATCAGGAAGACTCACCCCTAATTACCACAAAAACTTTTTGAGCGGACACGTGTTTCGCTCAGTTCATACGTAGGCATTATCAACGCTAGGAGTCTCGCAGTTTTTGTGGTAATAAGGGGTGATCCTACCTTTTTAATTTTTTAATTAATCATGTATGCGCTCTTTCCTTCTTTTTCTATCGATTTCTCTATTGTTACTCGTAAAGCTAGAATGACCTCCCGCATCCTTCTATTTCTTCTAAACCAAAATTGATCCCCTATTATAATAAAATTTAAAACAACTAGGTAACAATTTTTGAAAAAAGTTTTACCATCAGAAGAATAATAGCATCCAAATAAATAGGCAAGTTATGCAATGTGTTCCAAACACGGCGTTATTTACCTGTTTCTTTATGCTTGCTCTCATACCTATTCAGTTTTAGTTGTAATCATATTTATAAATTTATTATATTATTTGGGTTTATAATAATGAGTAGGTCCTAGATATAACAAATTCACTTACATTAAATGAAGTCATCTTTTGCTTTCCCCATTTGAAGGCGGCATCTGAAAAATAAATAAAATAACCAATTACTTTAAGATATATTTAAAGGAGATTATGGCAAGAAAAGCAACAAGAGCGCAACGAATTACCAGTAATAAGTGTTTATTAAACGGGTACTTGTGGCAGACTAAACATTTCTTTAAATATATTTGCAAAGCTCTAAAACTTTTGATAAGAAAAACTAAATTTCAATATTGGTATTCTTATCAAAAAGAGTTCCTTAACATAAACTCTTTACAAAACAGCGCCAGCGATTATCTAAACATGCGTGTGTGACTGACGGTGTAAAATGGTTCCGAAATTACCAAACAAAAAAGCTGATAATTGCCCTTATTTCCCTGACAAGAAGACAAATTATTGGGGGTGTTTATGGTGTAATTAAATTGACAAATAAGAAACGGAGAAAATTTGAAGGAAACAAAATTGTATGCAATCAACGTAAGTGAGCGGCGCTCAACTATACAGATGGAAACTCGGTAAAGTTAAACAAGAATTTAATGAATGTGATCTGATACAGTTTATCTTATTCATCTAAACTGCTACCGCCGCTTTTGTCGATATGGCACACAGAAGGCGTTTATACATGCGGAAACGAAACAGTATTACTAATCATCCTCAAACTCAGATGTATATACAACACACATACAAATATACGCATTTTACATGTAAACCAAACCGTCTACGTCCGTGGAACGAATAATAAATCTTATTTTGGAATTGTGTTAAAATCCGCAATATTCCGTTATGTATTGTGCCCATTCAGCAACCCATTTTTGTAATCCAACGTAGTAATATACGCAACAACTCCATTTGATTTACACATCACAATTTGAAAATATTACAGGAAAAGTATTAGGTATACCTACAGCATGATTTCGTGCGCAATTTTTCCGTTTTTGAATTGTTTTGATAATACTGCCGCAACATTAAACGTTTACATGTACGTATGTAGTTGTAGGTTTGATATTAGAAAATAAATATTTTTTCGAAAACTACAAAACCTTTACAAAATTCCCCACAGTTTTCTGAAACTTCCTTACAATTTCTTGAAACTTCCACACAGTTTCCAGTAGTTTCAGTCAAATATTTTTTAAGTACTTAGGTGCTAAGTGTCTGTGACAAACGTCGGTGTACATGTGACATGCGCATAATAATCAGCATCAGCTAGTATCAACAACAAAACTACGAGACATCCTTCTATTTAACAAGAAAGAAAATAGAAAAGAGAACAAAGCATAGATATGCATTTGTGACGTTTTTGGCTAAAAAAAATGTAAACAACGAAAAAAATCAGTTGGATTCGAAAAAGCTCATTTACTTAAGTAGATAAGTACCTATTACAAAAAGACACATTTTGCGAAAATTGTTTGATATTTTCAAATTCATGGGATTTTAAAGAAATTAATTGGGTTTTATTAAACGGTCAACCTGATTAGAGTTTCATTAACATTCCTGCAGAAAGTCAATAAACAATTAGGCAAAAATATAGTTATGATTGATGATTTGATCGATGAAGTTTCTGAAATTNAAGTCAATAAGTCAGACATGAAGGTCTAATTAGAGACATATTAGACGTAGAAATAGGAGCAAAGAAGGACAGAAGTAGACTTAGGCTAGCAAATAATTACAGATAAAGGTTACTTTAGCTTTCGAAAAATACGAGAATTAGCCCAAGATGGGAAGAAATGGATGTGCGTGCCCAACCAGTCTTCGTACTGAAGACACTTTGATTATCATGATGATGATCTCACATAGTGACAGCTAGTTGTCTTACACTTTAAAATTAACTGTAGAACTATAGAACTATTAGGGGAAGATCAATTTAGGTTAAGAAGCGGGAAGGCGATTCTAGCTTTACTGTTAACAATAGAGAATGCGATAGAAAAAGGAAAGAGTGCGTACATAGGTTTGTAGATTTAGAAAAAGCTTTTGACAATGTTAAATGGTACAAGATGTTAAAATATATTGGAAGAGTGATACTTATAGTTTGTATAAAAAGCAACAGGCAACAGAGCTGCAACAGAGAGAAGTAAATATTAGGAAGGGAGTCAGACAAGAGATACACATTGTCACCGCTACTTTCTAGGAAGTCAGATAAGTCTGGACGAAAGGAGTAGTAGGGATATAAAGTAGAGAATAGCGCAGGATCGCGTCGCCTTCAATAAAAAGAAGTCACTTCTATGCTCGCGAAAGGGTTAAATTAGAAATTTCGAAAAAGGTTGTTAAAGGTGTATGTTTGGAGCGCGACATTGTATGGATGCGAAACATGGACGGTGGGCACTGTGGAAAAGAAAAAGTTAGAAGCGTTCGAAATGTGCTGTTATAGGCAAATGTTGGAGAACAGACAACTCTATGGATGCTAATAAGAAATAGGCGACTTAAGTTGGTTGGACACCTTCCCAGTCATGAAGGTCTAGTCAGAGACATATTAGAGACTGAAACGGGAGTTAGGAGGGGTAGAGGTAGGCCAAAATTAGATTACTGTTCGCAAATAGTTATGTAGATGGATGGATGTTATATTAGGATGTGGGTTGTTCTAGTTTTAGGGAAATGCGAAGATTAGCTCAGGATAGGAAAGAGCGGAGGTTCATGTTCAACCATCAGTCTTAGGACTGATAACCTTATGATGATGAGAAGCGATGGCAACCACCCCTAGGGCAAAAATTTCATGTCCTTGAGCTTTTCCCTGCTTACTGCCCAATTTTTCGGTCCATCGGTCGTGTCCGAAAGATTTCGGAGCCAAAAACCGTCATCCTCTGTGCTTACTATAAGTACTTATAACAGAAGTTATATGGACTGTAGATGACGGACGTTACGTAACTGTCTTCCTCTCAGAATTTATTTCAAGACATCAACATAAAATCGTGTTGATTTATAATTTCACTCTTTTCCATATTAGCAACTGTATGCGAAAATAAAGAGGCTTAATTTTATTGTACAATATTACAAACAGCCGCATTCTTTGAAAAAGCTATTTCTTTTCTTTCCTCTTCCTCGTCGAAAAATAGCCACACAAATTTTCGCTGCTTCTTTCCTTAACAATGATAAATATTTTTATTGCGGAACATTAAGAGAGCAAGAATTGGGAACACGCACATTTATGGTGACATTTATAACTTCCTTTGTATATACACTTTTTATTTAGCACTTTATAAGTACATACAGCTATACATTGTTTTCGTTGTAATCCGGTTTGTTTTTATTAGGTAACTTCTTTCAAAAATATTTTTCTTTGTAGCAATAAATTACTGTGATGTATTTCACTCCTCTAAATATTTTAAAACCGCATTAACGGTTTAATCCATGTGCGACTGGTGTTGCAGAGTGGCAGAACTGCTTAAAAAATAACTGCCTCTGTGGACTAGAACTCATTTCAAATGGTTAGGGATATGCCGCTTCCCTTTACCGGGATGTGCCGTGAAAAAAATTCCAAGTGCAGTCATTTTGTCGTTCAAACTATTCCTGTCTTTGTTACGCTTACCTCAAAGACATAAGGTACTAGGATAAACCACTCGTCTAAGCACGCGAGGGTGAGGCTAGTGTTGTTGGTCGCGGAAAACCAAGCACCAATTCAATTAGAGAAAATTCGAGGAACAATTGGACTTGTGCAACAAAGAATGCATCATTTTAGAAGAATTTTTGTAGGGTTTTCAGTACATTAAAGTGAATTTATTTTTGAATTAATTTTTACCACTACAGAAGGAAAAAATGTTACTACTGTCACGTCCTCGTCGGGAAACGAACCTGGGTCCCTGGCCATATGCACATTTGCTTTACCTCTAAGCTACGAGAGACAGTTGTAGAGTAATGGTGCGTAATGTCAGGGTAGTGGGTTCGACTCCCGGCGAGGACGTGACAGCAGTAACAACTTTTCTTTTTTAATTTGAGGTTTGTTTTCCTTGTTTAATTCTTGGTGGCCGCGGTTGAAGATAGATATAAGTAGTTATATACATATAACAAGTTTGTTTCTATGATAGATCGTAAGTTTAAATTAACTTTCTAAACATGGGTGAGTATAACCGAGCAGAACACCGACTTATTCTTATTATTTCATGAATTTATACGCTTTTGCGATGTATTCGTATAGAATAGTAAGTGTATCCTTAATATCAAACAATACTATGAAATATTACTCTCTATTTCATGTGAATCCTAAATCCACCTTGGATTCCTTGATATATATTACATGTATACTGCGGCCCAGGTGCCCATTTTCCTCGTCGTAATTTTAACATTGCCATGATATAGTAGATCAGTTTGAAAGAGTTGTGGAAATAAATCTCAGCTTCTTCATGCATAATAATGAGATACAGTAGTAGTTGAGGTTTGGTTCAATTTAGTGAAGTTATTACCCTTGGAGTGAAACTCGGCAAACTTCATATTATATCTTTCAGTATGAAAAAGAAACGATAGTCAAGTGAATAAATACTTGCGTTGCCTTGACGGTTACCTACTAACTTCTTACAGATAATTCAAGTTTTATTTTAGTGATCAAAATTATTCCAAAATAAATTCTTAGATCTCTCCGTTTCTGGAAGTATAAAATAGTATTAATAATTAAGATATCTGCTGATATTCGTTGTTAAGTGTAATTATTTAAATGTAAGATAAAGACCTTACTAAGGTAAATCGATGACGTAGCTTATAAGGTAAAGTCCAGAAAGATGGACCACATTTTTTGAAAACCACTGTAATTTTTATATTTTTAGACGTTAACTTAAAATGAGAAGGGATTAAATAATTTAAGAGTTCAGTTAGCAGTATACATCAGCAGTAACTCCATATTGTATAAACCTGCTTACATAGACACCTTCGTTTGGTAGGTGATTTATCGAGAATACGTTTATGGCGTGATGATGAGATCAAATAAGGTCGACATAGTAATCCACGTCCGGTAACTCTCGTTACATTTTCCCACATTCTTTAATTAATATGATACGAACCTTTACAACTTAACTACAAAGTATTTGTAACTAATATGCAGGTACAGGTTTCGTGTTTTATCAATGTTGATGTGGAACAAAAAATGCTAAACAGCAATTAAATACAAATAGAACTGAATGTACAAAGAATTATGAAGAATTCTGTATAATTAAGTAATGTGCGCGATCACGTTTAGGAAATGAGTTTAAAACAATCACAACCCTTAAACCGTTGGCTTGGGCCTTGCCCAAACTTTGCTACAGCTAGAAAGTTTGAAATCAGAATTAAAGACAATAATAGAGGATTTTCTTCCTCCTTTCTGTCATAGTTTTATTGCCGCAGGGCTGTAAATTATGCAGCTTGCAGCTGGAAATGCAGCAGAGACATCAGAATAAAGGACCATAAAACGTGGTTGAAACTGTTTAACTGATTCTGACAAGTTGGTTCATAAAAGTTGCTTTTGCATTTCCACACCTGACGTGGTTTTCCTTACGAAACGCCGTAATTCTCGCGCAACGTCTACGGAAAATGAAATTAAAAGAAGCTTTTCGGTTATTTGCATAATTTTGTAATGCGGATTTTATTACCTCTTTCGATGTAGTTTACGACATGGAGGATTAATGGAAAAACCCATTATATAATAATTAAATGGAGACGGAGGGAGATTAAAATTATACCCATAAAACAATTGTTATGTTCCACTTAAATTTTATTAATCCCTATGGGTTTCGTTCTAAGTTCTAGAGCCAGTTTTTCCCTAACTACAACTTTTGAACTAAGATANATTTGTTAATTCGATAATTCTTTCTGCAATACCGCAATTACAACCGAATCATCATTCCCCGTTAATCGTTTTATTTTATTAGATTAATTCCATTATCACCCGGCGAACATCATTAAAAAGACACGTTTATTCACTCTCTTCTTTCACGAATGACTAACGACTTGTGCTGTTTACTCCACAATGAAGCAATCGTCGATGAAACGAATGCACTACGTATATATACGAGGAACATTCGGAATTTTACGAGCTAAACGATAAGAAAGAAATAAGTGAAAGGGTCCAAGATTGTTGTAGATTATGACCTTTCAATGTCGATAGAATCTTTTAGTTGTTTCAATGCAAACCGAAATACCTTAAAGTCAGCTCACAATAGACACTTCTAAAATTAAATGTAAGAAATAAGTAATTAAACGTTAGTCTCATTAATTTACAAATTGTCAATAATACAAAAACTAATATAAGTTTAGGCATTCAAAACAGAATTTGAGGTTGGAATACAAGACTTGTAAGGTACTAAAACTGGATATCAGAGGTTGCTGTAGATTTACAAATTATGTTAATGATGACGATGTACAAACTTTAACGTTTAAATTGCAAATTATATTTATATTTCTTGTAATGACCTGTTTTTTTCTCGTGGACAGAACTATGACGTTTTATTATAAAAATAAAATGAAAATAAAGTTTAATTCCTAATTCCTAAAATATGTATGGTAATGTCTACCATGAACCAAACATAAGGCTAACTGTAGAAACAATAGGAACCTCCCTCATATATACATGATGTAGATATGTCATTTCCACTACATCAATTCTAATCGGCAGATGACTTTTGAAGGTGAATACACAACCATATTTGCGCGACTATTCACGACAAAACGTAAACGACTGAGCTTGCACAATAATTTTGTACTTTTTTTACTTTCAGTGTTTCTCTGGAGAATGTGCTACACATAATAACTTTCTTTACATCACAATCCAAAATGCCACCACATAATTTAAAAATGATCCTATGAATTTATTTCATTCTGTTGCCAATAAATTCCCTTAGCATGTAAAAGAAATTGTATGTAGGTGCATTTTTAATTTGAAAATTAAATTATACTAGTACCCATGCAATCCGCTGAAGTGCTTAAAGTTATTTAGACTTTGCTAACTACAAAATCCCCGTTGAGCTTCCGCAGTTACCTGCTGCATATGTAGTGATGCAAATCAGGTCCACAAGTGCACTTTACACAACAAGAGTCACTCGTAAAAAATACTCAATTAACTTTTTTAAATTACTCAGAGTTTTTAATTATACTCTGGAGTAGTTATCATTACAAAATTATACAGGAGTTTAAAATCGTTTTCTGTAGAAACCAGTTATTCTTACAATACGTCACATGAAACTCTGATTAATTATACAGAGTTTCCCAGACAGAAAAAATACCCTATGGTCCATCTGATTTTGTTTTTATTTTTATTTCGATTTCACCAGATATTTTTTGAGGTGGCACAATAACCTGCAGTTAATATTTTAACTAAGAACACTTTCATAGGGTACAGATTTAAGGGGCTTTGTCCATTTTTTCTATTTTAAAAATGTATCTACACATAAACAAATCATACCAATACAAAAAAGCATGCCAGGAATAAACTGTATTAGATTAAATTAGGTTATGGGTTAATTGGTATCTGTGTGAAGGACGAAGGTTAGTTTGTGGTAGGCAAATATTTACTTTTCCCTAATCCATTCCATCTCTCATCCCCTTCTTTCCCTATTCAGGACTTTCTTAATGTAGGTTAAACAGAAGATATGAAACAGGGTTAAATGTTTACTGCCCGGGAAGAGATTTGACACTCCTCCACTACATCATTCCTAAGCACATTTTATGAGAAACTAAGCGAACCTTTGCAATATAGGTAGTTAAAAAGTAATTAATAAAACAATTATCTAGGTATTTGTCATCATCATCATCATCATCATAAGGTTGTCAGTCCTAAGACACGCACCTCCACTCCTTTCTATCCTGAGCTAATCTTCGCATTTCCCTAAAACTAGATCATCCCACATCCTTAACTATTTGCGAACAGTAATCTAATCTAGATCTACCTTTACTCCTCCTAACTCCTGATTCTACCTCTAATATGTCTCTGACTAGACCTTCATGCATGAGAATGTGTCCTATCAATCTATCAAGTCTATTTTTTATTGACTTCCATAGAGTCTTCTACTTTCGTACTCTTTCGAATACCTCTTCATTTCTAACCTTTATTTCTATCCATAGTATCTTCATCATTCGCCGGTAACACTACATTTCGAACGACAACTGCTCCTTCCGTCCTGACTTATCTGACTTTCTAGATACCTAAAATCAGCCACTTTTTCTAATCTTTTGTCTCCTATCATTACATTCGCTCTTTCCCTACTTTTTTTCCCTTGCATACCAGTATTTTCGTTTTATTTTTATTTATTTTCATACAATACTGTTTTGTCAATACCGCTTCCATTTTATTTAAAGCTATGTCTAACTAACTCCTCCTTGCTAGGTGCTAATACTGCTATATCATCTGCAAATCTAAGCATACTAATCTTTTGCCCCTCTATATCTATCCCTACAGTTGTGCAGTCTTTAATTATGTTGATTGCGTTTTCGATGTATAGATTAAAAAGTAGCGGTGACAGTTTGCATCCTTGTCTGACTCCTGTTGCTCTTTATATAAACTAAGTATCGATCTTTTAGCTTTTTCTAAATCTACAAATTTTATGTATGCGCTAAGTAGAAAAAGAAGACTGTGATAAATAATAATTNACAACAGTTCTTTTTAATATAAAATCCATTTGCGATATAACTCAACAAAACCCTTTTATAACCAAAAGAATTAAAGTTACCTCTCGGGACACAGGCAGTCTCGAGAAAAATACAATTCTGCAAGTTATTTGGAGGTTTCACAAAGCAGGCTTCATTTCATAATATCCCCGAAAATATTCCGCTACATTTCATTGGTATTTCCAGTCTTTGGAGACATTTGGAATCGGTTTTATTGCCTAGGATTTAAAATCAGACATCGCAGGAAAAACGTATTTATATCTTTTTTTGGCTCGAATTCCACTAATACCCCTGGTCAAAATTAAATTTCTATACAAGAATGGAGATAAATTTCTTTGAAGACTGTATCAATTTTCCAAATGAAATGAAAATCCTGAAAGGATACAATTTTATTTTATACGCCGGGCTTTTAAAAGTGTAAATTAATAAGTTTGGAGAGGTTGCTCCCTTAATAAGACGCCTGCCGCGATATTTTTTGATCTAACAAACATAGAAATCACTCAACCCATTGTTAAGCACAAGTCTAACACAACTAAAAGATGCCAGTCACTTCGAATTAATTAATTGCTTACGAAAGGAACGTCCGCGAAAATTATAGGATCGCTAAGCTAATTGTGTTTTACAAGCAATCAAGTTTGAACGAATTAAGCACATTTAACATTTAGACAGCCACAATAATAATGAATTCAAACTTAATATAACATAACGCGCTAAGAATATTTAATGCTCTGAAGCCACAATCCAAAGAAGGTACTAGCACTATCACGGAACCAATATGCGGGTAGGTATAATAATTAACAAAGTGTGAAAATATAAAGATTTTAATTCGAAGTGGTCTGTATTCTGTCGAAACTGCCAGACGCGGATCGAGATTTCGATCTTTTTGGATCTCATCAGCGCGTCGCAGACAGCTCCGACAGAACACAGACCAACTTTTACCTGCTGTCTTAACAGCGCGTTTTAGAAAATACTACAAATGGCGCGGTAAAC
>NW_020438897.1:622613-624456 GCF_000699045.2 Agrilus planipennis
TGGACCTTGTTGGAGCATACGTAATCCTAAAATGTAGCATCGTACTACAGATGGCGTTTACCGCGCCATTTGTGGTATGTTCTAAAACGCACTGTTAAGACAGCAGGTAAAAGTTGGTCTGTGTTCTGTCGGAGCTGATGAGATCTGGCAGTTTCGACAGAATACAGACCACTTCGAATTATTTTATTCGATTACGGTAACGTGTCTATCACGTAAAGATTTTTAAATTGTTCCTAAAAAAACTATTAAAATTTAAACTATCCTTCCTTATGGCATTACGCCAATGTACTTTCAGAAAAGGATTATTTTAACGCGGAGAGAACACACTAAACAACAAACATTAATTATCTCAAATCCCCGACGCCAAATACATTGTAAGTACTTCCGTTCTCTGTAGTCTTTGAAGAAGGTATAACTTTACCGAAAAGTACTGTGGACGTTTAGTATCGTGTTTCGGAGTTGGGGTTGGAGATATTTATTAGTGTGTGCTACAATATTGCTAATATTTCCAGCCTTCTAAATTAGCTCGGAGAATTATGAAACAAAGCGAAATATTTCAACTGAGTGTATAAGTTTTGTAATGCACTTTTTACACTTCATAATTTGGAAGTAAAGTACCGTCAGAGTATGCGGCTAAAGCAATAATTACATTATTATTATGAACATCCTCAACATAAGGTCGTCAGTCATAAGAATGGTTTGACACGCACCTGCACTCTTTCTTATCCTGAACTAATCTTCGTGTTTCCCTAAAACTCGAACATCCCGCATCTTATCAGTAATCAGTAATCTAATCTACGTCTCCTTCTACTCGTTCAACTCCTGTTTCTGCCTCTAATATGTCTTTAATTAGACCTTCATGCCTGCATAAGAAGGTGTCCTACCAACCTCTCTCGCCTATTTTTTACTGACTTCCATAGAGTCCTCCTTCTCATGTTCTTTCTAATATCTCTTCATTTCTAACCCTCTCTATCCACGGTATCCTCATCGTTCGCCTGTAACACCACATTTCAAAGGCTTCTAACCTTTTCTTTTCCGCCGCACCCACCGTTCATGTTTCGCACCCGTAGAACGCCGTGCTCCAAACATAAACCTTTAACAATTTCTAAATTAACAATTCTCGAGCATATAAGTGACTTCCTTTTATTAAAGGCGTTGCGACCCTGCGATATCCTCTGCTATATATCCCTACTACTCCTTCCGTTTGACTTATCTGACTTCCTAAATACCTAAAATCAGCCACTTCTTCTAATCTTTCGTCTCCTATCTTCATTTAATATTACCAATATACTGACTAAATAAATATATATGAAGGGAAATACTTTTACTGTGTGTACATTAAGTACACTATATGCACTTTTGAATGTTCCCATTAAGGAGCAGAAAACCTAGAGAACTTTAACACATACAGGAGCAAACATTTCGTGGTTTTCTATTACTGTAGTGCTGCAGTTGTTAAGTGGTGCATTATTTTCATAAATGTGCTTAATTAAACGTTAATGAAAAATCATAGTCGAACAATAGCTTCGTCAGGCTTGCAGCAATCAGACATCTGTTGTTGAGAACCCACTAGCAATTTTTCCGTAGACAGAAGTTCGGTCGGTGCAGAAATTTTGAAGCTAATGCCATTTTCTAATTGCATCATTAGTTTAACGTGACAGCTGTGGCAGATTCAATTTGCTTGGCAAAACTCATTCTCTTATTTTCAACCTCAATGAGCAATCTCTAACTTACCGAAAATTTATCAGGACCAGATATATGTATGTGTTGTACGATTATTGCAATTTACTTCTGAAACGAGGAGCATTCGATTTGACATAAACTATTAGTATCTGTGTGAAGG
>NW_020438897.1:627622-640436 GCF_000699045.2 Agrilus planipennis
ATGAAAGTTACTACAAGATTTTTGTTTGTTTTTATCACATGACCTTAAACATAATATTTCATTTCCAAAATTGTGAACCCAACTAAATATATGGCTTTCAAGACCTAATTAACTATACAAAACAGATAGTAAATTTCTTAATAAATTATAGAAATAGAGTTTATATGTATGTTACTTTGGATATGTTTCCAATTTTTGACAGGGATACCCAATTTTTAAAAACTTTTATTGAAATTTGAAATTTTCTTATATTGCCTATATTTGGCTACTCTTTTACAGCAAAACCAAATATTTTTATATAATGCATTTCGTGTTTAAGAATTATTAAAAAAAAATGTTCTTATCACACAAAAAAAGTGTGTTATCGCAAAATTGAATATTTATTCAAAATGCATAACTTTCCGGTAACTTTAAGAAAAACAGAGGAAGGATGGATATGGTACCTACCTATATATTATAAAAGTTAAGAGCGGACGAAATTGCTACACGTAAACTTCGTTATAAACATATACTGCGATGTTCCACTCTTTTTCTTTCTCTTCGTTCAGTTTATCTGTCTATATCAATCACTTCTTTTTGTTTTATTAAAATTCTAACAAAACTTCGCACTTTTGTATTTTCAAATAAGAGGGCAAAATGCTTATGTTTTTCGCAACAATAAACTTTCGGAACTTATACAAAAACTCACTAATCGAACATTAGTAAGTTTTTGGTTAAGGTTTAACCTGAAAAGTACTTTGTAACTCAAATCAAAAATAACGAAGATCAAACGTCTTTATTTTCACTGTTTATTCGAAAAACTTCAAATGTTTCAACCAAAAGGTCATTATAAAAGAGACTATTTCAGTGAATGCGACAGCCTCCTTAAGCGTGTCTCACGATCAGTCAATAATTTTAATTAAAACATCATTGTACTTTTAGTCATGTCAACACTGTTAAAATGAACATTTTCGGGATTTCTGGGATTTCTAAACGAAACGGCGCGGCACCATGAACTTCATTATTCGATGGACACATTTCATGTGATACCACTTACGACCATAATGTATAAGTACACAAGATATACCTATAAGATACGCGTTTTAGTAACATTTCCGTCAGCCATGTCACCCATCGTCCTGCACCCTTTTTAGGTGAATGTAATATGGCAAGATCTTTAATTTGATATATGGTACTTATACTTCATTTAGTTTTTCTAGAGATGTGCCCCTTCCAATGCCTTGGATGCGCGCTGGCAAAATCGTAGGTAGGGATAAAAAAGCTCATTATACTCTCGACTCTTGTTCATTAAACATACTTTTTCATGCAGTACCTGCCAAAAGTTTTGTTCAATGATGAATAGTAGTGCGAGCCGAAAACAAGCGTTAAAGTCTTTAATATGTCTTCAAATATAAATAAACATCTCGTTGATATTTTCAGTAGTAAATGGTACCAATAACAGCACTGCAATTGTAGTGAATAAAATGGTCAATTTTTCCGTGCAGTACTGTACGGATCATACGCTCCTCACCGGTTAAGAGTTCGGCCGAGAGTTGTCTCCTTCCTTTTCTGGCCTAGTGCTGTTCTTTTCTACTTTACGCCGGTTAAACTGAAGGTCACATCGCTACAGAAAGTAAACGAAGTATACATGTACATGCAATCTATAGGCAAGCACAACATCCAAATTTGTATTATGTATAAAAATACATAATGATACGCTCATTTGACCCTTATAGTAACTAATTTTAACCGTTTTTTGAGATTTCGTTGTAAATGATTAGCTTGTTATCAAACCCGCATCTTTATCACTGCTACCATTTCTCGACTAACTCCCATCCTTGTAAATAAAACCCGGTAGGTTACACACGCAAAAATATAATTAAGCAGACTTTTTGTGACGTACACTACCGCCTGGCGTTTCAATGCTGTTTTCTTACGCATTTTCACACATGTCAAGCATTTTGTTAATGTTTTCGGTTGATAATTGCTCACGAACACAAAAAATACCAAGAAAATATCATTATTTATATATATTAAATATGTTACAAACACTAGGTATTGCACACTAAAACACTTTAAGAACTAATCGCTAAAGAAAACTGCATAGTACCATAAAAGGGAGAATTTTCGGTCAACGAATTGACTTTGTTCAATTTATTTATGTTGTTTATCTGATTAGTAGGACTTTATCTGCATATGTGCATATTAGGCTATAGACAATAGAGCGTAACTTACACTAAACGTTTCTACATAATTTGACTGAAATTATTTCTGCGCTCGCTAACAGCTAATTTAAAATTCGAAAAATATCGTTAATAGTTTCAATTTAGAATAGTACAGGCTCTATATGGATGCAAAACGTAGACGGTGAGCGCTGGGAAAAGAAATAACCATTTGAAATGTAGGAGAGCAGAGGACTCTATGGAAGTCAATAATATATAAGCGAGATAGGTTAGTAGGACACCTTCTCAAACATGAAAGTCTAGTCAGAGACATGTTAGAGACGCGAACAGGAGTTAAGAGGGGTACAGGTAGACCAAGATTGGATTATTGTTCGCAAATAGTTAAGGATGTGGGTTGTTCTAGTTTAGGGGAAATACGATGATTAGCTCAGGATAGGAAAGAGTGAAGGTGCGTGTCCAACCAGTCCTAGGACTGACGACCTTATGATGATGATGAAGTGTAGTGTTGCACCAGGATGATGAAGATACCTGATATAGAAAAGGTTATAAATGAGGAGAAAGAGGAAAGAGTAGATGTACGGTCGAGGGTATGGAAATCAATAAGGAGAGGTAGAGATAAAGTGGTAGGTCGAGGAAAACTATATACCTAGTTAAAGAGATATAAAAAGAAGAAACTGCAGTAATGAGGGGCAGATAAAAACCTTAGAATAGTATTTGTAAATATTCAGGGATATGAGATACAAAATGTAAACATTGGTTCAGGAAGGGAAAGAGTGGATATGTGTTCCCAACGAATCTTTGGACTGATGACCTTATGGGTATAGAGTCATGTGGGTCAAGTGTGCGCAGCGTCTAAGTGTGCGCATTCTCAATATCTCGAAAAATATATAGCTCTAAGGAACGGGAACCCCTCTCTTTGGTACCCCACGGGACGTCCAGCGAAACGCTCGTATTACAGCGGCTGCTCGCGCGCCATTTTGGATTGACAGGTAAATGAAGATTTTTGCTAAAATATTTACGATATTTTGTCACATTTGACGCGTAATCTTTTGTAGTTATATAAATTTTTTGAAAAAATGCTTTTTGCTATCGAGTGCAACATAATATCAAGTTTGTTATTTGCCTGTGTTTAAGTTGTTATGATGACGCAATAATCAACGATATTCATACAATCCTGTTTCTATGGTTTAGGTTAAGTGTGCGCAGAAGCCTGTCGTGTAAGTGTGCGCAACTTGCATTTCTTTGTACATGTGTTGCTATGTTTTGTTTTGGCGTACAAATATAAATCAAAATGCCTCGAGATTATCTGAGGAAAGCTTCGAATGGATGCATCGTCACAGATGAACAGCTGGAAGCGAAAAGTATTCTGATCCACCGAATGAAGATTGGATTGAATGTAGCCGTTGTGGAGCCTGGTGGCACGAACAGTGCACCAGCTCCGAACACGGCACTTTTATTTGTGATACATGTATGACGAAGTAACTAAAAATTTCTAAGTTCAAGTTGATCTCATATTTTGATTTAAGACGATTTTGTTGATTACTTTAAGTAACTATGATGAAAAATTTTATAAAATAATATTGTTTATGTTCTATAATATATATTTTTTTGTTGTTGCGTACACTTATCCACAGTGCTGCGTACACATACCCCGATACTGGGGTAAAAGTACGCATATGAAAAGGTTTTTGTCTTCTATAGTTTCTTAAAATATAAGCTACTGATAATACTATTGTTGGGTCTAAGTTGATTACAAATAAACAGTCTTACTAATTAATACACTTTTGTTTCATTCTACTGATAATATTCGAGTTTTTTAAGCATCAAAGTTTAAATGCGCACACTTCACCCACATGACTCTACGTCTAATGGTGATGATAATTATCCGTTACTTTTGCAAAACTATCTTCCATTTGACATAAATACTTGCTTGAATATTCATTCCAATTGAAGCGAGTTTGCTTTTGGAATTTTCATTTTTTTAGGTAAGCAGGTAACTAGTAGTAGTGATGGTATGGCAATGTTTTCAAAAAAGACACTCATGTACTATCATAAAGGTAACTGATGCAGACGACATTAAACTTTATTCAATTCACGTTGCTTTTCTCTGTCTGCAAAAATTGTTAGGCAACAACTTCGCATTAGTTGAATTATCGTTGGCTTTGTTATTCAAGGGCGCCAGTAGGGAAAGTGAAAAGAGAGATAAAAAGGGCCATACATCTTGTAAGAGAACAGCCACTGACAGCTACTACGCTTTCGTGCTTTTACAAAAAAGTAAAGGTACACATTAGTGAAGATATATCACAATATGGACTCCCCTATAAATATAAAATTTCAGTTTACCTTTAATGAGAATTTGCGACAAGATAATAGTACTTTCCCCATTAATCCACTCGAAACCAAAATGACACGTGTAAACATGCGCTGATTAAAACAAGCTCGTCCATTAGGTCAATCACCTTCCACATAACCTAATCAATATTTTTTACCCGTTGATGTGTTTTTTAACGTTAAAAAAATGAATGTGTTTTTTGAATTCCTATCTACATCTAAATCTAATACTTTCAGTCTTGTAGTGTAGATTCGTGGTGTAATTAACTGCGAATGAGTATCGAGACTTTAATTTGTATTAAATAGTCGGATTGTGGTGGACTATATTTTTTGGCAATTTCAGAATATTTCTTCTATTACTCCAAACAACCAACAGTATAAGAGCGGTTGTCACAAATTATCAGATCTCGAACTCTATCTTTACATTGAAAAAGACTGAGTTTCAGTTGCAATGCTTGTTTAAACATTCGTCTCACGAGTATGTCCATGAAAATTTTCAGAAACCAAATTTTCTGGGAAATTGTACAATATGCTTACGAATATTTGTTCTGACAAAATCGATTCCTTTAAAAATTGTATAATTTCTAAAATATATTCAGCTATTATTCTACTTCTTTGCTTTGCTTTTACCTACTTAACTCCAAATAGTGAAAATGTTCCCTCAATCATAATGGACTTAAAAGCATTTTTAGTCACTTTTTCTACATTCATTTGTTAAACGGATTTTATGTCGATAACCTAATGTAAAGCTTATCACTTATGAAAAATATTTTAACGGATTATCATGCACCATTAGCCGTAAGCCACCCAAATTTATCAGAGGTGCATAGCACTTGAAACCATTCCCGTCATAATCTAACATAAGCCCCTTAGTGTGTAGCTCTTAACCCTTAACATTTTTTAATAATTCTATAATGTATACTTTAATGGTGAAGGTACATTTCTATGTACAGTCAATTTTCCAACGCCAAACAAAAATTTAATCATTCTCACATACAAATAAAATGTATGTAACCAACAATACATCTGAATATTTATTTAAACCCGCTTTTTTCAATTGTTTTCTTCCGTCAAAATTGACCACTTTAAATTAAAAATATAACTAAACGATATCAACCTGGATGTCGCAAGCAGGCCTAAGTAAATCTTCTACTTTTTATTCAAACGTTTTAATCGTCAGTTGTCTAGAATGTTGTATTGTCGACGATCCTGTTTCTATAGATTGTAATTGCAAGGCAAAAACTGTTCTTTTTAGCGTTATAATCAGTATCTTTAAAATCACTTAAAAAAGTAGAATGAAATTTTATACAAAATCCTAGTTCTTAAACAATTTAATAGATTGTCTTTATTTCATGCATCGTTCACCGGTTTTCTACAATTTTCTATCGAAAAGTGAAATTTTCAACTGTTTTGTCCAAGAATGTACCTATTGTGCATAATAAAAGCAGAGAAATTCATAGTTTTTAATGTAAATATCAATTGGTTCTAACTTTCAGCTACAGGGACTTGACGTATAAGAAATACCATTGGTATTTCAACATATTTCTAGCAGTTATCAAAACTAATATTTTCCTAAGAAAATTTCACTGTACAGAACATTAAGTTTTTCATCGTATTTTGGAATTCGAAGGATACATTCATTACCGAAAAAGTTTTAACAGCGAAAACTAATAAAACTTCAACGGGAGAGTAATGGCAGCAGGACCAGAATTCGAAATATTAATAAATCCAACTTTGTATTCAATTGTGATAAAAAGTTTGTAAACGACTTCGTTCGTAACTTTAGCTCTATTGATATTTTATTAGAAAATGCTTTAAAGATCCTTTCAACAAGAACTTTTTATACACAGACATTATTCATTTTATCCTAGTAATGTTGACAGCCAAGATAAGATAAATCCCGTTATCTATATACACATGTATGTATTGCTCGATATAAAGTAGCTTTAGAAATTTAAGTAAAAAGCAACGTTCTAAGACAGAGCCGGGCAAACTTTAACTTCGCAGGAGCCGCTACATGAGGTTAGTTTGAGTCACTCCATACCCTTCAATGAGTACGAGAGAGTAAGCAGTAATGAATAATTTTGTTTTGTCTTTTTCTTCTCCCTTCCACTCCCATATCAAGCCCCTTCATCCCGTAGACGAGCGAAGCCACTCTCGCAACTTAAGTAATACCTACGAAAATTTTCGTTACTACGTTCGCAAAACTATTGGGTTTGGCTATGGAAGAGGGGACTCATCTACGAAATGGAAGGGATAAGAAAAGGAAAGAATCATCTCACTCGCACTCGCAAGATCAATGAGGAGCTACTTGGTTAACCTTGAGGATCACTCGGGATGCAAAAGATCCGAGTTTGCCCGGCTCTGTTCTAAGAAGTGTAAGAAATATTTTACAATTAGACGTTTTGTAAAATAGAATGGTATTTTGATTAATAGACGAAAGCAGAAAAAGATGTAATGAAGGGTAGAGAAAAGCTTTAGATTATTGTTCGCAAATATTTAGTGATTTTTAGCTGCAGTTTTCAAAAAATACAACGACTGGTTCAGGATCCTTATTGGACGGACGGAAAAAGAGTGTCCAGCCAATTATCACTTTAACCATCCCTGATATGATGATGATGATGATAATTTTCGCTAAACTTTCTTCCTTTTAGTATAAATATCTACTTGAGTACAGTAAAAGCTCTTTATTCGCGGGGTATACGTTCCATAAATATGCCGCGAATACAGAAACCGTGCATATGGAATGGTAAATAATTAGTATAGAATCATAGGGGATACGTTCTAAGGTTCCAAAATAAAACCAACATGTATCAAAATAAAATCAATGTATTGATAAATTCGCAATTAAAATTAATCGTTATAATTAGCTTTAAACAAGAGTTTAAAATATTTAGTGATTTTTTCTTGTTTTGAATTTCGAAATTAGTCCAATCGGTTTCAACTTTTATAAAAGTCGCCTCGGCACCAGCCAATAGTACTCAAAAGATGCTGATACGTTGAAAAATAACACCGAATCCTTTTCTACTCGGTTAAATTTTTTATAAAAGCCGCTTCAACACGTACCAACTGTACATACTCAAAATATGACGATATATTAAGGGGATTCAGTAGTACATGCACCGTAGAGTAAAAGTATGCTTATCGGTTCTAGATATCATGAGTTTAATATTTGTAACAGAGGTTTGAAATTTTGTAGTAAGACAGATAAAGCTTTGTTCTAAAGCCTGTCGAAGGCCATTTTTTAATTTCTATTAAAAATACGTGTCCTACAAGAAGCATCAACTTTAAGCACTTGTAAAAGCTTTTAATGACCATATTATTGAAAACCAAAAACGTACCCAGTTAGTGGGAACCTTTGACTGTTACCATACAAAAAAAATTAGATATTTATCTCGCAGCGTTAAATCACAATGTTTAGAATAGAAACACATTTTTTCGGAAAAATTCACACGAGGCACGAGCGGTCTATTGCGGCCAATCCCCCTTAATAAATGACACCGAGTCCTTTTCTGTTTACCGACTGCAACTGCGAATAATGAAATTTTTAACCGCGAATACAGGAACTGGGTTGCAATTTTTTCACCCGCGAATAAGGAAACCGTGAATAAGGAACTTTTACTGTATACATTCCATTTGAAGCAGTTCGATAAATTCAAAGAATATACTCGAATTCTGAACAGGAACACGACGTTCCATAAACTGAAAAAGCTTGATTTGTAATTCTCAATGTGTAAACTCTGGACAATCTTTTATTGTACCAACAAAACTTATTACATTCTTCTAACATAGTATTAAACGCGATTGTCATTAAATAACATTAGTATTTACTGTTTGTACACAACAAGTACGTAATTTAGTAAATTTCTCTGCAATTCACAACAGTGTTGCACATATTTAGTACGTTCTAAACTAGATTACAAGATGTATTAAAAAATTCCAGCAACGTGTCTTGCATTTCCCAGTATCATTTAAGCTTTATCGTCTTCCTTCACTGTCCTATTCCTAAACGTTTTAAAAGAATTTCCATATTAAAGCTGTTTTACTTAGGGAACAATGTAGGACACATTCTCCATTTAGACCCTTCCGCATATCCAAGCGATTACACCCCAAATCGTACAAATGTAGGGCATCCAAGAAAAATAGGTACCTACACCTATGGTGTGTAAAAATTACTTAAGATTTCAGTATAGCTTACGTATTCGTATACACACCGTAGAAAACAATCTTCTCACGGATTAATAGCAAAACGTGTCGTTGCATACTGTGAGGATAATTTCAAGTGTTTGCATCTTATTAAAATTGGCATATATGTACCTATATTACTCTCTTTAGTAAAAGACGCAGTTTCATTTTTCGATTTATGGACCATTTAGCGCGTTTAGAGCGAAATTTTAACAATCAAAATTCGCCAGTATGAAGGTAAGGGTAGTTTAGAATTTCATGGACCATCACCTTGGGTTGCGTCGTGGCAAAGCTCCCTTTGTTCATTGATTTCTGCTTTTTACTCAAACATTAAAAAAATCGTAGGCCTAGCCGTCATGGTTAATATTCAAGTCATTGTCTCTGAAGTGTACAGTATGAAGGCAATGTCTGCCCCTCGCGTATTCCACTGTCCAGGACATTTTAAAATACCTCTTACGGGATAGCTGCCACCCAACCAACAATGTGGCTATAGTTTGAACTCTAGTTTATTAGAGTTGGTGGCTCTGGTTCCAGTGGCTGCTTCTGTTCGCCATTTGGGTGAGTTCGCACTGGTAGGCGATACTGCATGATGGTGATATTATTTAATCGAATCGTTGTTAATTATACTTAATATCTTTGTTCTATCGATCATTTTATCGTTTTCTTCCACTTAAATAAGTAATTTGCATGCGAAATTCCGAGATAAAAATGTTCAGTCTCTTACAGTCTCTGAAAGTGAGACTCGAGTCTCCGTCTCTCATCGAGTCTCTCTGGTGTCGCTGAGAGAGACTGTCAGAAAAACTGTTTAGTGTCTCTAAAGGAGAGACTCGAGTTGCTCATAGAGAGATCCTCATTTCGTATCCAGTTTCTGAACGAGTGACTCGAATCTCTCAATAAGTGGCGCCTCAACGTGTTTCAGAGATCCCAGTCTTTCTACGAAAGACTCGAGTCTCTCAATTTTTCATTTTTATTCATTCAGTCTCTCTGTGAGAGACTCGAATCTCTGGATTAACAATTTTGTCGTTCGAGTCTCTCATACAGAGACTGTGAGAGATCCATAAAAACACCTAGGCAATAACTGAGAGACTGTGGAAGACTGTGAGAGACGCTCTCAGAGACGCTGAAAGATTCTGAGAGACTGGAGAGAGACTGAAAATTTTTGTCTAGGGATTAAAATTAAGTAAATGAAGTAGGTATAACTTCTAACGCGTGTATGTAGTACATACATTCGTACACATACCTCATTCTATTTTATTAAATAAATTATTATTTATTTATGTAATAAGCATTTTCAGATTTTGAATTTACCCACGAACAATACTTTCAAAATATTTGGTTCAATTATTTACATTTAGTAGCATAAATCGTTTCAATTAACAATATTTTCTATGAACCACCCCATATATACATATTTATCTGAAAAGATCAAACACGGCCAATTTAATACGGGTCGGTATTATTATCTCCACATTACGCAAGATTATTAAGAGTATGTTTTCGTTGAAGTTAGAACCGAGCAACGGGGACGTAATTTAACAGCTAGAAGATTAAGTTAAACACCTTTGTAATTTTAATGTAAAATAAATTAATGCGAACATCAAGAAACTTTGCCCATTTTGTAATTTTAATAACAGTAATTTCAAGCTACAACTCCGTAGATACACCCCTAATTAATCCTATACATTAATTTAGCATATAAACAAGTAATAAGGTGCAATAATATACTCACTTCGAAAACACCCACATGCAGGCCAATATAAGTACCTACAAGAATTATGAGAAGATTCGGCATGCGCTTTTTCAAAAAAAAAATGAGAAAAACTATTCACCGTTCTATTGGGATCCGTCAAATGGGAGGAGCCTAAAAACATGGCGCCGATTAGGGAAAATTTATCGTAGTTGCTATAGTGTACCGTGCAATTTCCAAGTTTTAAAATTACGATGAAATGATAAGTATTGACACAATATGTGATTGGGCTGACACAAAGCCTCGGAAAGGAAATTTCGTTGAAGGTGAGCGTGTTTCTAATGCCAATCACATTATAAAATTCGGAAATAGCAAATCCGGAACCTAGCCTTCGAATTCCGTCATGTTTACTGTCTACTTTTTACAAACTTCGGATTTAAAAAGTGATTCACGTTATATAATTGGTGAGGTGATTCTGGGCGATTTAAGCAATATCATATCAATGCCTTGCACGTGCAAAGCCGATTTTAGAGAACGTTGCAAACACATTATTGCAACTTTGTTGTATTACAGCAGGTAGGTTCTTAACCTTAAAATACTTATATCGTATCATTAGAATTGTGTTAAATCAATTACATCAGGAATAAATATTTTCTCACTTTATAATTTTAGTATGATTCTAGTTTTAAATATTAAGGTTATGGCTGATGGTAAATACTTGCTGAAATATAATCATGTGCATTAAAATGACGTGAACAAATTTTTATTCCGGAATTCACTTCTTTGATATCTACTGCTTTCATCCAAGCTTCTATTAGTTTACTTTTTTCTCTAATTTTCCGAATATACTTTTTACATATATAAAACGGTTAGTTTTTATTGGAAAGTAGTTAATGTAGGTGAAGAGTGAAGATCTATGTCTGAAGTGCTATTGCAGCATTTCACTGAACATATTAACTTTTTATTTGATTTAACTTTAGATGAAAACTTAGTCGACTCCATCATCAAAAAAATTTTTACTCTTTTAACGTGTTTTATTATTTTAATAAACAATTTTACAATTTGCGTGCACAGTTCCTATGTAAATTTTTCCCTCATTCGAGTTATAAATTTTGCCACCAGATGGTGTATGCCTATTTGACGGATCCCAATAGCAAATTTCTACAAACAAGCAAAAATAGTCCAAATTCAATAGTTTCAAAGTAATTTTCTAAAGGGAGTAATTAAATTCTCAGAACGAAAACAGAAGACACAAAGCACTTAAAGAACCCATCTCATCATTCGTTTAATCTAACAGTCTCAAGGAATTTAACCACTGCGTTTTTCTCTATTCATTCGAGGAGTTCCAGTTAATTAGCGTGTTTTGCTCGGACGGGAACACACTCGAAAAGGAAACAGAAAGGTAAATTAGGACTGCTTACAATACGAAGATGGTTTTTTGTCCGGCCACTTTGGTCAGTTCGTTCTAGCGAATAACATATCTTTGTCATGGCGGTATTTTGTATTTTGCAAGCAAAATTAGAAAAACAAGCAGGCTGAGTGGACTGCTCCTTTTTTGACGAATACAAATAGGCTGAAAATGGATACAACATAAAAAGACGTTTTCTGTGTCCTTCATCGCATTCACGTCACGCCTTTCCCTTTTCCCACTATCATTTGATCTTATGATACTGTCAAAGTAAAATATAAACTTCTACTAAGGAGACAAGAGAGTAACTTTCATCTTTCTTATCTTCTCTTGTTCTGCGTTTTTCAATCCCGTATAGGCACGTCTTCTGACGCTAACAAAGCCTAAGAGTTTAGTTTTTACTAGGTATAGTTGAAAAAGAAATAAATCACGAAAATAAAACTTTTAAATACATTACTCCTATCACAATACTAAGAAGCTTACAAAAAAGTACCAAACACGAAGTGTTTTCTTGTTTAAATTGTGATTACATAGCCGAAAAAAGTATCTGCTTCATTTTTCTTTTGTATTAATTCAGACTTCATATGAATCAGGAATCTAGAATTGTCACGGCGTCGCGTTCGACACCAAAATTTTCAAGATAATCTGGCATCAAAGGATTTCGCAATATTTTTGTATTTTTTCATTTTCAATGCTCGATTTTGTTGGTCTGCACCAATAACTATATTGTGTTTTTATTATTAAATCGATAATAATGGAGCATTGATTTTAATATTTATCTTTCATCGCATTTAGCTTTTCTTTCTTTAATATATAACTATAGGGTTGTTCGGAAAGTCATTTCGTTTTTTTTTTGGAAATGAAAGACAGTTTTCGTATAATAAACAAATACTTTATTAAATTATCTATTGACCGTTCTGGTCCAACACCTTTTGCCATCTTTCTGGTAGTAGCATAATTCCACGCTCATAAAATTTTTGGTCTTTGCTGGCAAAAAACTGATCGAGGAGGTTTTTGACCTCCTCATTTGAGGTGAAGGTT
>NW_020438897.1:641385-663549 GCF_000699045.2 Agrilus planipennis
CAAAATGCAAATACTTTTTTGATTTATTATTTCAAATGTAAAATACAAAATAGATTTCCTCTTTGTATTTTAAATGCTAATCAACTTTTGGTAATCGTATTAGTATCTTGAACAACATTATCAATAGGAAAAATTAAAAAACGTATGAACTGTGTAGAAAAGCGTAGGCAAACAATATGCCGAAAATAAAATGTATCACCGTAACGTGGGCCACAAGAATCTGTTTTATCTTCCGATTCTGCAGTAAAGCACGAGCCTCTGTCTCCGTGAAGTTGTCACAGCTGCTTGAAATAGAGTAATTGACGACGTATGTCATGATAAGGAGAATCCGTTTTGAAAAATTTATTTGATTTTGGCTTTCCCTATTTGGCGTTAAAAAAGTTTCAAAGGTGTTTCGTTCCAACTCGGTTGTTTAGTACAAATTTGAAACAAATGGAAATGTTTGACGTTTAATTACTACAAGTAAGGCGATAGTAAGTAAAAAATAAGATAAATCTGCAAGTAGTGGTGAGCGAAATTGGTGATGCTGATACGTTGAAAAATAATCTTAAAATATAAGCTACTGATAATACTATTGTTGGGTCTAAGTTGATTACAAATAAACAGTCTTACTAATTAATACACTTTTGTTTCATTCTACTGATAATATTCGAGTTTTTTAAGCATCAAAGTTTAAATGCGCACACTTCACCCACATGACTCTACGTCTAATGGTGATGATAATTATCCGTTACTTTTGCAAAACTATCTTCCATTTGACATAAATACTTGCTTGAATATTCATTCCAATTGAAGCGAGTTTGCTTTTGGAGTTTTCATTTTTTTAGGTAAGTTGGTAACTAGTAGTAGTGATGGTATGGCAATGTTTTCTAAAAAGGCACTCATGCACTATCATGGAGGTAACTGATGCAGACGACATTAAACTTTATTCAATTCACGTTGCTTTTCTCTGTCTGCAAAAATTGTTAGGCAACAACTTCGCATTAGTTGAATTATCGTTGGCTTTGTTATTCAAGGGCGCCAGTAGGGAAAGTGAAAAGAGAGATAAAAAGGGCCATACATCTTGTAAGAGAACAGCCACTGACAGCTACTACGCTTTCGTGCTTTTACAAAAAAGTAAAGGTACACATTAGTGAAGATATATCACAATATGGACTCCCCTATAAATATAAAATNTTAACTTTTTATTAAAATCAATGTAATATTCATTAGAATTTATTAATTACAGTATGAATGAATGAAAGCAATCGGTGTTGTATCCGTGTTCTTTCCGTACTAAATGCGGTACTGTTTCAGTACTGCATTCGTACACAATCGGAGGTTTAGTCCTGCAAACGGACCTTTTCCAGTATTATTTTAGAGAAATTTATGGAGCTAGTTTGGTCGTAATTCCGTACAGTGAAATTAAAAAGAAAAAATTTTACTCGGGATAGAGACAAACTAATTTTTTTTTCGCTAGTTTTTACCTCCTTCAAATACCTTGTACTATTTTGTTCGCTAAAAGGTCAATTTATGAGTGAGAGGTCATGACAAGCTCGCATGTATTACAGAAAACTTACTTGTTCGTAAATTTAAAAAATTTGTGCTTAGAAGAATTATTAAAAAAATGTAAGTATCATATTAAATGAACAAAACCAAGATCAAGTATTTGAGCAAGACAAAGACCAATACCAAGACTAGGACAGGTCTTGATCTTGCTTTGCTTATCACTAAGTCTAAATATGCCAGTGAGTTAACAATTTCAAATTAAACGATATCTATCAAGGATTCATTCGGTTTATGTTACAAATCCAAAATTTAATTTAAAACTAAACCTTATTATCTTGCCTGTCACTAATTGCAGACATATGCTCACTCGCATTAAGATCGACGAAATTAAAGGCGGGATTTGGTAATGTGAAAGCTCAGTTTGGTCGCCAGTTTTCACGACACTACGGTCAGCCAAGTGTTATAACCTTCTCAAAGCGGCTTAGAGTTACAATGAGATTTATCTGGAGCCCGTAAGCATCTGCAACAAACAGCGACCAGTTTCCAAGGGTGATTATTCTTACCGGCTCAATTACTCGAGTTATTCTATGTGAAAAGTCAGAAGAAGTGTTTTCGTAGTATCCGGTTACAGAGTAAAAACAACGACAGCAATTTTGTTACTCTGTCGTTGCCACTTTCGCAAAATCTACTTTATAAATCTTTCCGGAAGTTCGCAGGCAAACATAAATTCGACGAGATTAAAATAAATAGTAACACACGGCAACGGAGCGAGCTCGGCAGTCTGACATGTGAGACGAGATCGTAAATAACAATTTCGAAGTTCGCTAATGTTTTTGCCCTTTAACAAAGATTCAGTTCGACCATAACAAAAACGCAAACGCGCCTTTTGAAGAGAAAAAAAAACAATTGGTAACTACAAAATTAAAGGATTATAACCAGCTGAAACCCAAAACGCTACTATAAATTTTGGTCGTGCAAGATCTCTTAACATGAATCCATGGATTTTCACTAATGTTTAGTGACCGCTCGTTAATATTTAGCAGAGATATGCAAAATGATTTTCTAAAAGTATTGGAATACAAAATGCAAATACTTTTTTGATTTATTATTTCAAATGTAAAATACAAAATAGATTTCCTCTTTGTATTTTAAATGCTAAATGCAAATTCGTATTTTCAAAATATATTTTTCAAATGAATACTATATTGTAGTACCCATTTAAGCAATTTTCTACATTTACTTAAGTATAAAGTATAAAATTTGCAGGCATTTGCTCATTTTTTAAATATTGGAATTTTTCAAGACTAGTAGTGATGTTTGTATTATATCACCAGCTGGGAAGATTCATATTTTTCTGTTTGAAGTGATTGAGATATAGTTCTTCTATCTTTATGTTATAGTTCAGTTCAGCAACAAATAATATGCTTCCTTATTTACCTTTGTCACCCGTTCTTATTGGAAAAACGGAACTGATGCCAAAATAGTTTGTTTACCGTGAAAGATCAGAGACAAAATAGGGTTGCAAATAATTTTATTGATGTAAATTCAACATCAATCATTTTATATCAAAACACAACCCTATTTTCTTTCTTATCTTTTACACATTATAATAAGAAAAAGAAATGGAATCCATAGTTTCTTTAGCTTTGGGTTCATCTAAAAAGTGAAGTTCTTCGAATCATTTCTAAGAATTTTGAATTATAGGTATTTATTAGGACACCAAAATTTCTTATAGTTTTCAGTTTTACACAGCTCTTTTTGTATTTTTGGCGATATTATTTTACGGGCTGTTTTGTCGTAATTCATAGAATTTCGTAGTTTGTTGCTAAAGGTACGATAGGTTGTGATTTCTCAGGTGCTGATATCAATTTGGAATTTCCAAAGTCCATGAACCATGACATTGAACCCGGAAAACAATATCGATCCAATTTTTTAAATTATCCATTTCCAAGGAGTTTAGAATTTTTTTGGCCTCTCTTCAGTTAAAGAATTAGAAGGTATTCATGCCCTTAAATGGTCAATGTGAACAACTTTAATTCATCATTTTATATATTTAATGACCTTTAAATATTGTAAATGATAACTTATTGTAGGTTATTAGATGTTTTGGACAATACGCTGCAATTTTCCATTACATGTTGTCTCGACGTTGTATTTCAATTTCAATTACAAGTTCCATACAGCATGAAACGAATGTCATGCAAATATCACATCAGCATAAAATACAATTTACTTTTGAGTTAATTCTGCTGACTTCTTTTAAATAAAATTTAGAAAACGGTTACGTTTCTAATAGAATTTCAAATGTGCGCACCCATCTAAAAACTTTCGACGTTACTTTGTTTGAAGAGCGGGTTATTAAACTGGGGAAGTTAATACAGAAGACGGAGTTTCCTCAGTAATTGTGACATCAATTTTTCTTGTATCTACTAAAGACACAAACTGATTTAAAAGTAATTTGTTTTATCCCCAGGGATTAACAACTTCGCAAGATTTTGTCTCAAAGAAGCATCTACACAATATTTCAGGGTTCTGCAATAAACAAATTTGGAATAAAGTCGAATGAGAAGTCAACCCAGCAAAACTGCAGTAATAGGTATGCGGAGTTTCTTTATGTAAAATTAAACTTATAAGTAATATAACAGCAACAATTTTCCCTCATTAAATATTGGGATCCGTCAAATGGGAGGAGCCTAAAAACATGGCGCCGACTAGGGAAAATTTATCGTAGTTTTATAGTGTACCGTGCAATTTCCAAGTTTTTAAATTACGATAAAATGATAAGTATTGACACAATATGTGATTGGGCTGACACAAAGCCTCGGAAAGGAAATTTCGTTGAAGGTGAGCGTGTTTTTAATGCCAATCACATTATAAAATTCGGAAATAACAAATCCGGAAGCTAGCCTTCAAATTCCGTCAAGTTTACTGCCTACTTTTTACAAACTTCGGATTTAAAAAGTGATTCACGTTATATAATTGGTGAGGTGATTCTGGGTGATTTAAGCAATATCATATCAATGACTTGCACGTGCAAAGCCGATTTAAGAGAACGTTGCAAACACATTATTGCAACTTTGTTGTATTGCAGCAGGTAGGTTCTTAACCTCAAAATACTTATATCGTATCATTAGAATTGTGTTAAATCAATTACACAGGAATAAATAATTTCTCACTTTATAATTTTAGTATGATTCTAGTTTTAAATATTAAGGTTATGGCTGATGGTAAATACTTGCTGAAATATAATCATGTGCATTAAAATGACGTGAACAAATTTTTATTCCGGAATTCACTTCTTTGATACCTACTGCTTTCATCCAAGCTTCTATTAGTTTACTTTTTTCTCTAATTTTCCGAATATATTTTTTACATATATAAAACGGTTAGTTTTTATTGGAAAGTAGTTAATGTAGGTGAAGAGTGAAGATCTATGTCTGAAGTGCTATTGCAGCTTTTCACTGAACATATTAACTTTTTATTTGATTTAACTTTAGAAGAAAACTTCGTCGGCTCCATCATCAAAAAATTTTACTTTTTTAACGTGTTTTATTATTTTAATAAACAATTTTACAATTTGCAGTAGGTAGGTACCTATTGCTGAAGAACAGATAACATTTTAATTTTCGTTTTCAGTCTGCTAAAAAATTACATCAATAGGAAACTTTGCGAGCGAGTTTCGGTTTTGATGCATGGACGCTCAAAGAACCTATTAAATTGAACCGGTTACCGAGCTTGGAATTACGGTATGTTGCTTGTCTTTGCAGGCAAAGACGTTGTTTAATTTCTCTGGAAGACGTGGAAGCGATGACGACAATGCCGCCGACGCTGCTGCGATGCGAGGAAAATAAAACGC
The DNA here is from genome assembly GCF_000699045.2 of Agrilus planipennis. NCBI lineage: Eukaryota > Metazoa > Arthropoda > Insecta > Coleoptera > Buprestidae > Agrilus > Agrilus planipennis. Next base: position 646,730 of record NW_020438897.1, read on the forward strand.
AGAGTCAATACCTCGGGCATATTCGCTTGGGATGGCAAAAGAATGAAAGGATCAAGGGGAGCGATTCAGAGATTCCGTTAAATAATATTTCTCTAGGGAAATAATGGCGATGCTTTCGCACCTTGCAGTTTGCCAATCTTTTAGCACATTTACGCCTTTTTGCCTTTGAAGAACAAGTGACGCAATCTGTAGATCACAAGCGCTAATATGACAAAAATTGTTACTTTGTGATAAAAATTATAAATTATCAAAACATTATATCAGCCGTAAATAAAATTAGCACCCCACCTTTACCTCCATGTATAAAATAATTAATTAACCAAATTAAACATTCTACAATAAGAAATTGATAATCACCCTAACTCAAAAACTACAAGTGTAATACATTAAATTGCTCAAAAACACGAAATTGGTATAATTTTTTACTAATTCCAATTGTAATATTTTTGTAAATTAACAAGCATTTCTTAGTTAACGATAAGTGTCGATACCCGAGTCGAAAAATTGGGACTCATTTTATCCTCAAATGAACTATTTAGACTCATTTTTTCCTCATTTAGACGTTTTTAATCTCAGATACCTCAATAAGTTTTCATAAGACTCATCACATTGGATTCTAAAAAGTCTCATTTTATTCTCAATGTCTGCAATCCTATGGCAATAGTCCTCAATTTAACCTCAACAAGAAAAGAATGAGACTTTTTGAAGACAAAATGAGGTTTCCTAAATAATCTTTACTCCTCAAAAGTCTCATTTTGTCCTGATACGGGAAAACCGCGGATAAAATGAGACTTTTGAGTCTTGTAGTTTGAAATATCCCTAAAAATTCTATTGAGATCAAATGAGGACAAAATGAGTCCCAATTTTTTGACTCGGGTACGTTAGTAGGTATACACGAACAGAGCCGGATCTACACATTATGGTCGTTTTGGTCTATGGATAATATTGTGAATTCAAAAAAAATATATACCTACTAAATGCTTAATAATTTATATAACAGAACTACAAGTAATTGCCCTAATTCTAGTAATACCATTAAAGAAAATAGTTTTTTGACAAAAAGGTAATTAGTTTGATTAATTAAGTAAGTCTCCACTTAGCCCTCCATATTCACGGTCTTCCGCTGTACAGGAATAGAGTTGAAAACATTTATGTCTATTATAAAAAAGGTTATTTAAAGTTCGAATTTATTATTTCTCTGAAAAAGCGGCGTAACTACCAAAAGTACAAAACTTACACATTTATCTAATACCTACTTGTCATGCTCGTTAAGATCAATTGTCATCATTGGACATTTTTGTTAAATATAAAAGCGAATAAACAGGTGCATTTTAACAGTTAAATTAGTGATTTAATGCTAAATTAAAAAACCAACTAAAATTTTTGTCATATTTACAATAAAAGAAATCTAGCAATTGTCCAATTTTAAGAACTTCGGTAATAATTAAGTGCTTTTATTTAATTATAAGCAACTGATTCCAACGTGTTTTTAGTATGAAATGTAATACTTATTATCATAGTTGTCCAAATGTCGTAACCTAAATGACTGGTTCCAACAAACCTTCTCCGCTAAAAAGTAAATGCAATCCCGTAGGAAAAATTTCCATTGAAATTCAATGGGAACAATGGAAAATTTGTAAATTCCATTCAAAACCATTTGGCAAAAATGGAAAAATAATTGTTTCCATTTATAATAATTCCATTAATGTTTACATAGGAAAAATTTCCATTGATTTTCAATGGGAACCAATGCAAAATTTATAAATTCTATTTAAAACCATTCAATATAAATGGAAAAACAATTGGGTACCTAAAAATGGAGAAGAGCTGGTTTGAGATGATTAAAAAAATGAAGAAAAACATACTGAAGCTGTAAAAATAATAAACAAGACATTATTTGGAATAATCATTGTCATGTAATTCATATTTTTTTTTCGTCGAAAAACCTCATATTTCATATTGATTAAAAAGAATGTCATTTAATTACCACTAACAATAATTGAAGGTAAAAAGTAAAGAATTGACACTAGGATTTTTATTGGATTCAGGAATGGAAGTTCCAATGGAACACACTTAGTTCGGGAATGGGATTTCCACTAGAATTCTAGTGGAAATTCCATTCATCCCATTGGCAATTATCCATTTATTGTCATTAATTATTTTAGTGGTAATTAAATGGCATTTTTTTAATGGAAATAGGATGGAAATTTTTCTTACGGGATAGTATATGCTAATGTATGAGTATTTATACAGATATATAGTCGTTTCAGTTTAAATTTGCCTGCTTTGAATTATAAAATCAAAGCTGTAAATCTTTTACTTTATTATTTTATCTGGAATAATAAATTGACTATAACCCGTGTACCTGTGTATCACAAGGAAGAGAAAGATATCCTTATCTTTCTCGGCTAGTCGCAGTGCTGGTACTTTGTTAAATATATACATATTTCTCTCTATTTAAACAGTTAGAGTGTTTTTCTCTTTTATTACCTGTCTGTGCCACTGTAATTTATTTAAAGTTCATGAAACAATCGGTAGTATAGTAATAAAAGGGAGATAAATTCTACAAACTGTTTAAATAGAGAGAAAGATGTACAACTTGTGGTAGGTACACTGGTTAGTAGATTTATTGCTCCGATAATAAATAATAAAGTAAAAGGGTTACAATTTTGACATTATAATACAAAAACGGCAAAATTAAACTGACGCGACTATACATATGATACAGGTATGTATAACTGCATCCGTACTGATTTCGCTCACTCAAAATCCACTGAACTGATATTAATGAATGCTTTCCTGTGGTATTTCAAACACATCAACAAAAATAGAACAAGCGTTTTGATGAGAATGTAAATATAAACCTATTGAAAGCCAATTTTGATTTTGAAAGCTGACAATCATTTTGATATTTTAAACGATGGGTATATAGAACTTTTTCAAGCATCAGGACAGCAGATTTAATGAATGACAAAATTGAAGGACGATACTGTTGTTGTTATGTTGCTTTCAACTCATATTATGGTTTAGAAGCTTAAAAATTAAACCGCACTTTTAGAATAAGTGCATTTAATGGTATTGCTTTTAGTTGTTATTGGACTATGTTCAAAACATTCGTTTTTTTTTTTAATCTTGCAACTGTTCATGTAAAGCAAACAAAATCTATTATAAAATTCCATTTAAATATGTACATATGTTTGACGGCTAGGAATGTAACTTTTTTCTCTTCATTCGTATAGTTCAAAAAAGATCTTATGAATAATTGATTTCGGTTTCCGTAACAAAAAGAAGCTGAGCTGATAAGGGTCCGTTTTTGCCCATACTGAGGTCCGAAAGGAATTCAGGATATATTAGGTTGCTACTCCTTATCTAAGTTTCAATTTAATTTTCGTATAAGTAGATAACTACTGTAAAATCTTAAAAATGTAAGCCGGAAAGCATTGTTTAGAGGTTGAGGTTTATTATTATTTTCTGATGTTTTATCTTTCTCAAGATACTGAGATCACCGGGCGCATACTTCATTTCATCCATTAAAAGGAAGCAGTGTTACTTTATGGAATTAAATTATCTTCATTCAGAGTGGAAGAATCCTGACCTCATTATTATCTCATCAATCACTGTCTGAAGCTGAACCGAAATATTAAAAATTTGAAGACACCAACTCAGAAGTCGGCAATATTGCATCTAGATATACATATTTATTAATATTAAGTAACCGTTTAAATCTAGTAATTTTAAAAATTGTCGATATTCGATTGGTATTTTACTAATAAATCTAGCACGGCTTTTATCTACTCGTATACTTACAGGCAACTATCATTTGTGTGACGTCATTGCCAAGATGGCTGAAGTGTCAAAAATGGCTAACAACAGCTGATATCTGTAATGCCATTACAAACATTTTCGTCAAAGTAGAAATAGAGGAAGTAAAATTAACCAAACAAGCACTATGTACAAAATAAACCGTAGAATTCTAATTCCATATAAAAGTTTAAATTACTAGCAATCTTTTACTTTAAACAACAGAATTGTTTTTTAGATAGTTTTCCTGTTCACTAAGATCTGCTTGCAGTAAAAGTTGCTATTGGTTTGCCTAAACACAACCCCCACATCTAGATTTGTTTGCTCTCATTCAACTGCCCAACACTTTTACTTTTATCCAAAAAACTAAGTAAAAAGCATCTACTTTCAAAAAACANGACGTCTAAACGTTACAAATCCTGATATTCTGTCAGAGCAAGGAACATTATTATGTCGTTCTCCATTAAGGTTTGTTTGTATTTGTCAGCGATCCCCTTTTTACATTGCAATGGAAATTTCACGTTCAACATTTCTCTTCGTAAAAATGACAAATGAACACGAGAGCAAAACAACACTAATAACTACCTGTATTTTTTACTAAACTCCGCTAAGGTCCCTGTATTAACAGAGTCACGCAACAAATTATTATTTATTTCTACATACAATTCCACTTTCACGTTTTCATCGGAATTCGTTAGAGAAGGATAATTAATTCTAATTGTTTCCAGCAACGTTTACAGTATAAAAACATGACAATAGGTATGTATAAGTTGTAGTAAAACTATACTACCAATCAACGTCACTTTATAGATTCAAAAATTGTAAGGTAAATGATAAATGGAACATTTTTTTATAATACTTACGCGCCATTACATGAGAGCCGTAGAGCCCGTCTCTTATTTTAATCATTAAATTATAATACGTAATGGTCTACATTCACAGTAGGACGAACACATGTTCGTTGTCAAAAAAGTTTGTTGTGAGTATCTTCGATATTATTCTATTTACATACTACAGTCTCCTTCAGTATATTTTTTTAATTTCAAAAACACAATGTCTAATTATACTGCCAAAGGCAGTGATATATCGTCGGCAATTTCTGCTACCGTTTACTACCCTTTATCTATACTTTTGTTCATTTTATTGCAAGCTATAAAACTACCCTTATATTTTACCTGTTTTGTCTGGAAGTTCGAGCAATAATCATTCTTTTTCTATTACATGAAATCTATATGCCATCAATTTTGTCTAAATGTGAACTAATTCGTAGAAAATAGTAGGTACGTATGGAGTAAGATAGAAAACATTTTCGTTTGTTTGGATGATTAACGCTTCATCTTCAATTTACTACCCGCAATATAACGCTTGTCTACTACGAAATATAAGTAGTAATATCACGAAAGCGACGAGGGTTTCATTATACTCCGCGATAATTAGCTGACGGTGTTGGAAAACTTACGTGGAAGAACTCGAACTTCATTAACGAGATTGTCACAATTAATTAAACAGGGCGAAGGTGCGTGCTATTATCAGTAGATAATAGAGACACAAAGAAACCTAAATCTGACAAAAAGTATATAGAGAATCTAAGAGTATTATTATTAAAGTTAATCATGTAAATATAAGTACTTTTTTCTTTATTATCACTGTAACGTTGGACCTTGTCAATTTTATTTCCGTGTATTTACATGCACTTAGGTACACCTGTATATTAGAATAATTACTTAAATTCACTTCACCCCAAAATTAAATTTTACCCCGGTCACCTCTAAATAAATCGACTTTTATAGTGGTAGTTTATTGTTTGAGATGTGCCCAAGATGAAAATGTTCAGTCTCTCAGAGTCTCTGAAAGCGGGACTCGAGTCTCCGTTTCTCATCGAGTCTCTCTGGTGTCGAGAGACTGTCAAAAAACTGTTTAGCGTCTCTGAACGAAAGACTCGAGTCGCTCATAGAGAGATCCTCATTTCGTATCCAGTCTCTGAACGAGAGACTCGAATCTCTGAACGAGAGACTCGAGTCGCTCATAGAGAGATCCTCATTTCGTATCCAGTCTCTGAACGAGAGACTCGAATGTCTCAATAAGTGGTGTCTCGATAGACATGGTTAAAATCTTCTAATATTTCAGAGATCCCAATCTTTCTACGAGAGACTCCAGTCTCTCAATTTTTCAGTTTTATTCATTCGGTCTCTCTGTGAGAGACGCGAATCTCTGAATTAACAATTTTATCGTTCGAGTCTCTCATACAGAGACTGTGAGAGATTACCTAGGCAATAACTGAGGGACTGTGAAAGAATGTGAGAGACGCTCTCAGAAACGTTGAAGGACTCTGAAAGACTCTGAGATGCTGGAGAGAGACTGAAAATTTTTGTCTAGAGTGGTATTGAAAGGAAATGTTAAAAATATTGTGTATAGAAAAATTTAGAGATGATGGGGTATTATAAGAAGAAACGCAGGTCTGAGGTCTATATAAAAAAGGTAAGGTAAATTAGTAGAGCGCCTTCTCAGGCATAAAGGTCGTAGTAGAAGCACAAACAGGAGTGAAAAGGGGCAGTGGTACACCTAGAATACATTACTGTTTACAAACAGAGATGTAAGCTGCTCAAGTTCAGAGAATTATTGTCACTGGTTCGTTTATTTACCGTGATGGTTATATTGTAGAGAACAGAAAAAAAAAATCCTGAGCAAGTTCCTAGGTTTATAAGTTGTCATTCTGACATCATTACCTTGCTTTTAAATAACTTCCCGTCCACTTAAAACAGTAGTAACTACATGAGCTTTTTGTAAAGATGAGTAAAGTAAATTGTCAATAACTATAAATAAATTAATTCCATTAAGAAAAGGATTTTCCAGAGTGGCAATTTGTAAAGTGGCTACTTATAATTTAAAAGACACACGCACAACATTCTCCCACTCAGTTTAAGATTTATCGGTTTTCCATGCAGCTTTTGCGAAAGTATAGCACGCCATACATAATAATGTGTCCTATGTGCTTGACAATTTGCCTAGAATACTTGAAAAGAGCTGAATATGTAGGCACTTAGAGCATTTAAAGGTACGACGGACGTCTAAACGTTACAAATCCTGATATTCTGTCAGAGCAAGGAACATTATTATGTCGTTCTCCATTAAGGTTTGTTTGTATTTGTCAGCGATCCCCTTTTTACATTGCAATGGAAATTTCACGTTCAACATTTCTCTTCGTGAAAATGACAAATGAACACGAGAGCAAAACAACACTAATAACTACCTGTATTTTTTACTAAACTCCGTTAAGGTCCCTGTATTAACAGTCACGCAACAAATTATTATTTATTTCTACATACAATTCCACTTTCACGTTTTCATCGGAATTCGTTAGAGAAGGATAATTAATTCTAATTGTTTCTAGCAAGGTTTACAGTATAAAAACATGACAATAGGTATGTATAAGTTGTAGTAAAACTATACTACCAATCAATGTCACTTTATAGATTCAAAAATTGTAAGGTAAATGATAAATGGAACATTTTTTTATAATACTTACGTTTCACATTTCAAGACTCTAATTTTGCCAATAAGCCAACAACAGTTCAGGAATAAATTTTTTATTTATTACAGTGTGACGTTTCAACCGTCAGTTTCATTATATATACACATATATCAATTGTTTAGATTTGATGTTAACACAGTGACTTTTGTTCATTTTTTAGCCTGATGATGACCGAAACTGACGGTGGCAACGTCGCACCGTAATACATAAAAAGTTCACTCCTGAACCATTGTTGGTTTATTGGCAATAGGACACCACATTTTAAAGGCTTCTAGCCTTTTCTTTTCCGCATCGTTCATATTTCGCACCCGTACAGCGCCGCGCTCCAAACATAGTCCCTTATAAAGGCGACTCTACCCTGCGCTATCCGCTGCTTTATATCCCTACTACTCCTTCCGTCCTGACTTATCTGACTTCGTAGATACCTAGAATCGGCCACTTCGTCTAATCTTTCCTCTCCTATCTTTACATTCGCTCTTTTCTTCCTGTTTCGGTGGTGGTGTTTCAAAATAAACACATCAACACCGTGAGCTATGTTTTAATTAAAACAAGTACAGAAAAAATACAAGTTGCAAAAAATGGTCACTGAAATGTTCAAGTTACGAGTTCTTGGTACNCATATCACAGCCTCCTCGAAAACATAACTTTTCTTTTTTATAAACCTAAAAAAATGTTTCCCACTTCCATCTGGGAACTGTTTCCACTCCACCTCATAGGGTCCACAGTAGCCTCATCATTCGCCTATGACACCACATTTCAAAGGCTTCTAGCCATTTCTTTTCAGCAGCGCCCATCGTTCGTATTTCGCACCCGTACAGCGCCGCGCTCCAAACATACACCCTTATAAAGGCGACTCTACCCTGCACTATCCTCTGCTTTATATCCCTACTACTCCTTCCGTCCTAACTTATCTGACTTCGTAGATACCTAGAATCGGCCACTTCTTCTAATCTTTCCTCTCTTACCTTTACATTCGCTCTTTTCCTGCTTTTTCTTCCCTACACTTACCATTTTTCAAATTATTAGGCCTTTTGGCAATTCTTTGCCTTTTGATCTGAATTCTGGATACGGAAGTTCAATTTGTATATACTATTCTTCTATACTACTACTCTACTACTACTATCCTCTTCAAAAGAATACGAGTATAATAAAAAAATAATATACTGTATAAAAATAAAGTTGTAAATGTCATGGGACTTTTATTTTTGTTTAAATTGGAAAGTACTTAGTAGTTCCATTATTTTGTTTGTTTTTGATAAAAATTCGCTTTTTTTGTAAATAATCATACCATATTTAATTTTACTATTTAAAATTTCAATGGTACAACTGTTGTGAAAGGATATGTTGAAATCAAAATAAACTGTATATTAATGGAAGACACGGTAACCTATTCACTAATTTATTGAGAAATCTCGACAGTTGTTTTGATGGAGGCTGTCTTAATTAATAGTAGTCGAAGCAATTGTCCACTTTACTCAATAAATCAATGAAAAGATTACCAACCGTTCCATTTATACCTATTATTTNGTTATTATTCAATGTCATAAATATTTTTTCCCAAAACACACTTTCCATATTTACGGCAGATTTGAATCATCATTATTATAAAGCATTAGGTATGATGAAATAACCAAAAATACAATTTGAGCGGGATATTGTGGTGTATGTTCAAAACGAACTTGGAGAATTGGTGTTCTCAATGCTTCCCGCATCAAGCGATAAACTTGATTTGTCCACACATAAATATTACGCGATCGCTATTATTGCTTAATAGTTTCTTAGAGATGTTTAAAATATTTTTTCAACGAGACTCGATAATCAATGTTCATTCATTTCTATTTTGCATTTTATAAAGCTATATTATATAGTTCACCGTTCATATAAATACGGAAGGAATGACAACGAAAGTAGGACGTTTTACGCACACAGTTTTATACTTTGAAACTAGAAAGGAAATAGGTTAATTAACGGCTGAAAATAGCTTACTGGTAGAGAAAATTATGAATAAAGTTACATTTGTGTAATACCTAGTTGCTTTAAAACAGCAAACAAGTTAAAGGAAGCCTATTTGTGACTTCTGACTTCTGACTTCCGTGAATCTGTTACTGAGTAAAAGAAATTTTCGAAAAACAAATAGTAATTAAATAGGTAGATAAAATTGCATAATTAATTAATGAGTGTAATAATATTATTATTTGCACTGCAGCAAAATTATATAAGTATGTATCTGTTAAAATACAGTTCCGTTTCGTCAACTATTAAGGTATTTAAACTATAAATGAAGTATTGGGTTTATAAACAAGAAAGAATCATGAACATTGCTGAATTTTCATCTATGATTATGGAAAAGTTCAACAAAAGTATTGTTAATTGATTGAAGAGGTTGGCAAACGTAGCAAATGAAAAATACGTCAAAATCTTGTACTTATTTTTCCAGCTGATTATTCAGTGATCCGCTGAGAGAGTGCAAATTTAATCTCGTATAATTACTTAATACTTATAATATATTGTATCAATAACTACGAATTAAACGATAGTTCAATGTTGTATGTATATTTATGTACATATATATAATACATCTGTTGTAAATATACAATTATTGTGTACCTAAGGGTTACATACATACATAATGATATACTTTTCAAGAGTTGGCGAATAAATAAAGCAGAGAGAAACTTAAAATTTGGCGATATCGATTAAGGACAGGATAATGATTTTAATTATTGATAATCCCTCCAAACTTAAAAGTAGGATACTTTTATTAAAAATTTAACAATATAAACAAACAAGTAGGTACATTTTGACGAATATTGCTAATAGTAAATATAGTATAAAGCTGTGTTCTTTTCTTTAATTGTTCGATTTTTATTAACTCTATAATGCAATGGACAAATAATTCCTAATATTATTTATTACCGCATAAATAATGCGCTACGTGAACTTGCTATCGTCTCTTACAGTTTATAACAGTATAGGCAGAAGTTTTAGTTTATTCGCCCGCGCGGTTTACATTCAGTTAAAACACAAAAACACAAAATTCTAATTTGAGCGTCTGACGAGACATACCTATTTTTGAAACGAAATAAGTCAAAAATAAAGTCGTACAAGTGAAAAGAGGTGAAAATTGAGCGTTGGTGGGAAAAGCGAATGGATGGTTTAACATTACCAACGTAGTTAAATTTTGTTCATTCAGTTTCGCTACACGACGCAAGAAGAATTTTCCTATTAGCATTAAATCAAACAGAGTTGTAAACGACTTTTAATTACTTCCAAAAATATCAACAACTACCACAAAGAACATACCTTTTCTCACAATGAAATAATTCAAACTTGTAGTTTATTCATGTTATACCCCTTTTGGTGCGTTATGAGTAAAATTTTAGCATGCCAAGTCACAACCTCTATCAACTGTATTCAAAAATATTGTTTAAGTAAAAATTAACCATAATTATTATGCGTATTATAAGTAAGTAAGTAAGTACCGCATGCACATATTAAAAATTGTAGAAATAATTATTAAAAAATACGAAAATATAAATAAAACATTTGTATTTATATTACAAATCATAGAGAAGTGGAGGCAAATGTTAATTATAGAGCAATAGAGATAAGCAGAGAATAGTACATTGCTCGCCAACGGTTAATTAGAAAATTCGGAAACTATTGTTAAAGGTGTATGTCTGGCAGAAATAAGCCAGATAGGTTAGTAAAGCACCTTCTCAGGCATAAAGGGCTTGTTGAAGACATGTTAGAAGCTAAGATACAGGTAGATCTAGATTTGATTACTGTTAATAAATAATTAAAGATGCGGGATGTTCAAGTTTTAGGGAAATGTGAAGATTAGCTCAGGATAGAAAAAAGTGGCGCTGTGTGTCCGATCAGTCTTAAGATTGATGACCTTATGATGTTGATCACATCCATACAATTTTAATAAGAAACGTACAATTCCTTTAATAAAATCTGCAACATTATTTGCATTATATTCTGTTACAAGATTTTTTTAATCGTCGAGTATAATTACGATACACTTTTCGTTATTTCGGGCTTCCACGCCCACTTGCATATTGCTCAAAGCGCAATTCTTTTAGGCTTTACTCCTTTTGTAAGAAATCTACAAATTTCCATATACAGAAGAACCTTGATAACTTAAACCTCGATAACGTAATAACCTTCATAAATTCATTAAATTTTGTTCCCTTCCCCTAGGAGTCCGAAACCTCTATTACTAAAATAAAAGCCCTCTATAACTTAAACGAATAATTTGGGCATCGCACCTCAGTAAGCAGTGAAAAGTGGTTTGAATCGGGAGAAAGTCTTCTATGTAAAAGACGCGAAGAATTGCTGAATTTCCTAATTTAGAAAAATGCTTGCTTACATGGTTTAGACAGTGTAGAAATATGTAAAAACATTAGTGTTAATAGACCTATACTAAAGGAAAAAGCTGAAGAGTTTACTAAGTCACTGGAAATCCATAATTATAAAGCTTAAACTTAAACCATTAGTAAGTAAAAACCTCAATAACTCAAATTAGTTTACGTTTTCCTTGGTTTTATCTTATCGAGGTTCTACTGTATCTGTATGGTTTGCTGATACAACATCTTTAAAACCTCTATGCCAACCTTCTACATTATTATTTGTTTTTGGTAAATGGTCAAGAACTGTTTGATGTATCATCATCATCATCATCATAAGGTCGTCAGTCCTAAGACTGGTTGAACACGTACCCCCACTCCTTCCTATTATGTAGATTTCATAAAGTGGGATTGTTTTCGTAACAGTGATAATAAAGGCGATATGAAGTTTCCGCGGAAGTTAAGATTCCGGGGTAAAAAACATCCGCGTTGAACTTTCGGCGGTGAGCTTTTCAAGATCGCATAATTACATCGGAAATGCACTTCATTTTTAAGGATTTTCAGTAAGTACTGCTACGAAAAAAATGAAAAGCGTATCTGGAGTACACACAACAGAGTTACGTTGCTTGTAGTATTTTCTGCTTAAGTATCCACTAAATAATCTGCACAATGTGGTCAAAATTATTTTAATTAAAACTATTCATTGAATTTACCACTAACATTTTTTCCAAATTATGTTTCGAAAAAGTAGGTGAACGCATTTTTTTATTGTAGGTNTCCTGACCTCATTATTATCTCATCAATCACTGTCTGAAGCTGAACCGAAATATTAAAAATTTGAAGACACCAACTCAGAAGTCGGCAATATTGCATCTAGATATACATATTTATTAATATTAAGTAACCGTTTAAATCTAGTAATTTTAAAAATTGTCGATATTCGATTGGTATTTTACTAATAAATCTAGCACGGCTTTTATCTACTCGTATACTTACAGGCAACTATCATTTGTGTGACGTCATTGCCAAGATGGCTGAAGTGTCAAAAATGGCTAACAACAGCTGATATCTGTAATGCCATTACAAACATTTTCGTCAAAGTAGAAATAGAGGAAGTAAAATTAACCAAACAAGCACTATGTACAAAATAAACCGTAGAATTCTAATTCCATATAAAAGTTTAAATTACTAGCAATCTTTTACTTTAAACAACAGAATTGTTTTTTAGATAGTTTTCCTGTTCACTAAGATCTGCTTGCAGTAAAAGTTGCTATTGGTTTGCCTAAACACAACCCCCACATCTAGATTTGTTTGCTCTCATTCAACTGCCCAACACTTTTACTTTTATCCAAAAAACTAAGTAAAAAGCATCTACTTTCAAAAAACAGCACTACAAAAAACTGTTATTTATTTTTATATTTGTTCGCCTAAAATCAGTAGACCGAAAAATTTCTTCGTTTGTACTTAATTAATCGTTTCATTTAATTTTAAATCAGTTTTATAATAATTTTGGTCAAATGCAGATTATTTATAAAGAAAATGCAGTAATATAGTGAAAATAGCATAAATTAATTAACTGTGTCTGGCGCATCCACCATTTCTCCTGCATTATTTGCAATGAGAAGTATTTCACGTTAGAAATATATAATCTGATAACAATATCCTCAAACATCCGTTTTCAAAAAATAATAATAGGGTAATACTTAAAACAAAGATAAAGAGAGCTTGAAAAACTTTATATTCCATCTATCTGTTAGAGACTTACTATAATTAATATAAATATAAATGCAGACTTTTTAATGTTTAGTTAGAATTTCTTTTACAATATTGCAATTAAATGTTAAATCGCCATTACATGAGAGCCGTAGAGCCCGTCTCTTATTTTAATCATTAAATTATAATACGTAATGGTCTACATTCACAGTAGGACGAACACATGTTCGTTGTCAAAAAAGTTTGTTGTGAGTATCTTCGATATTATTCTATTTACATACTACAGTCTCCTTCAGTATATTTTTTTAATTTCAAAAACACAATGTCTAATTATACTGCCAAAGGCAGTGATATATCGTCGGCAATTTCTGCTACCGTTTACTACCCTTTATCTATACTTTTGTTCATTTTATTGCAAGCTATAAAACTACCCTTATATTTTACCTGTTTTCTCTGGAAGTTCGAGCAATAATCATTCTTTTTCTATTACCTACATGAAATCTATATGCCATCAATTTTGTCTAAATGTGAACTAATTCGTAGAAAATAGTAGGTACGTATGGAGTAAGATAGAAAACATTTTCGTTTGTTTGGATGATTAACGCTTCATCTTCAATTTACTACCCGCAATATAACGCTTGTCTGCTACGAAATATAAGTAGTAATATCACGAAAGCGACGAGGGTTTCATTATACTCCGCGATAATTAGCTGACGGTGTTGGAAAACTTACGTGGAAGAACTCGAACTTCATTAACGAGATTGTCACAATTAATTAAACAGGGCGAAGGTGCGTGCTATTATCAGTAGATAATAGAGACACAAAGAAACCTAAATCTGACAAAAAGTATATAGAGAATCTAAGAGTATTATTATTAACGATAATCATGTAAATATAAGTACTTTTTTCTTTATTATCACTGTAACGTTGGACCTTGTCAATTTTATTTCCGTGTATTTACATGCACTTAGGTACACCTGTATATTAGAATAATTACTTAAATTCACTTCACCCCAAAATTAAATTTTACCCCAGTCACCTCTAAATAAATCGACTTTTATACTGGTAGTTTATTGTTTGAGATGTGCCCGAGATGAAAATGTTCAGTCTCTCAGAGTCTCTGAAAGCGGGACTCGAGTCTCCGTTTCTCATCGAGTCTCTCTGGTGTCGAGAGACTGTCAAAAAACTGTTTAGCGTCTCTGAACGAAAGACTCGAGTCGCTCATAGAGAGATCCTCATTTCGTATCCAGTCTCTGAATAAGAGACTCGAATGTCTCAATAAGTGGTGTCTCGATAGACATGGTTAAAATCTTCTAATATTTCAGAGATCCCAATCTTTCTACGAGAGACTCCAGTCTCTCAATTTTTCAGTTTTATTCATTCGGTCTCTCTGTGAGAGACGCGAATCTCTGAATTAACAATTTTATCGTTCGAGTCTCTCATACAGAGACTGTGAGAGATTACCTAGGCAATAACTGAGGGACTGTGAAAGAATGTGAGAGACGCTCTCAGAAACGTTGAAGGACTCTGAAAGACTCTGAGATGCTGGAGAGAGACTGAAAATTTTTGTATAGAGTGGTATTGAAAGGAAATGTTAAAAATATTGTGTATAGAAAAATTTAGAGATGATGGGGTATTATAAGAAGAAACGCAGGTCTGAGGTCTATATAAAAAAGGTAAGGTAAATTAGTAGAGCGCCTTCTCAGGCATAAAGGTCGTAGTAGAAGCACAAACAGGAGTGAAGAGGGGCAGTGGTACACCTAGAATACATTACTGTTTACAAACAGAGATGTAAGCTGCTCAAGTTCAGAGAATTATTGTCACTGGTTCGTTTATTTACCGTGATGGTTATATTGTAGAGAACAGAAAAAAAAAATCCTGAGCAAGTTCCTAGGTTTATAAGTTGTCATTCTGACATCATTACCTTGCTTTTAAATAACTTCCCGTCCACTTAAAACAGTAGTAACTACATGAGCTTTTTGTAAAGATGAGTAAAGTAAATTGTCAATAACTATAAATAAATTAATTCCATTAAGAAAAGGATTTTCCAGAGTGGCAATTTGTAAAGTGGCTACTTATAATTTAAAAGACACACGCACAACATTCTCCCACTCAGTTTAAGATTTATCGGTTTTCCATGCAGCTTTTGCGAAAGTATAGCACGCCATACATAATAATGTGTCCTATGTGCTTGACAATTTGCCTAGAATACTTGAAAAGAGCTGAATATGTAGGCACTTAGAGCATTTAAAGGTACGACGGACGTCTAAACGTTACAAATCCTGATATTCTGTCAGAGCAAGGAACATTATTATGTCGTTCTCCATTAAGGTTTGTTTGTATTTGTCAGCGATCCCCTTTTTACATTGCAATGGAAATTTCACGTTCAACATTTCTCTTCGTGAAAATGACAAATGAACACGAGAGCAAAACAACACTAATAACTACCTGTATTTTTTACTAAACTCCGTTAAGGTCCCTGTATTAACAGTCACGCAACAAATTATTATTTATTTCTACATACAATTCCACTTTCACGTTTTCATCGGAATTCGTTAGAGAAGGATAATTAATTCTAATTGTTTCTAGCAAGGTTTACAGTATAAAAACATGACAATAGGTATGTATAAGTTGTAGTAAAACTATACTACCAATCAATGTCACTTTATAGATTCAAAAATTGTAAGGTAAATGATAAATGGAACATTTTTTTATAATACTTACGTTTCACATTTCAAGACTCTAATTTTGCCAATAAGCCAACAACAGTTCAGGAATAAATTTTTTATTTATTACAGTGTGACGTTTCAACCGTCAGTTTCATTATATATACACATATATCAATTGTTTAGATTTGATGTTAACACAGTGACTTTTGTTCGTTTTTTAGCCTGATGATGATCGAAACTGACGGTCGAAACGTCGCACTATAATAAATAAAAACTCCTAAACTATTGCTGGTTAATTGGCAACATCAGTCTTGAAATGTAAAAATTTTTTTACACAACAACCAACAAAGTTAGATTCCTTTTTATACATAATACTACGTTTCGTTTTCCTTATTGCAACTTCAAGAATGAAAAAATTAAATGGGAAAAACATTCATATCACAGCCTCCTCGAAAACATAACTTTTCTTTTTTATAAACCTAAAAAAATGTTTCCCACTTCCATCTGGGAACTGTTTCCACTCCACCTCATAGGGTCCACAGTAGCCTCATCATTCGCCTATGACACCACATTTCAAAGGCTTCTAGCCATTTCTTTTCAGCAGCGCCCATCGTTCGTATTTCGCACCCGTACAGCGCCGCGCTCCAAACATACACCCTTATAAAGGCGACTCTACCCTGCACTATCCTCTGCTTTATATCCCTACTGCTCCTTCCGACTTATGTGACTTCCTAGATATCTAAAATCAGCCAC
>NW_020438897.1:663573-675911 GCF_000699045.2 Agrilus planipennis
GGGTAGGTACGCCCTTCGACAAACAGAGATGGTAACGCCCATTCGCTTCTGAAAAATATTGAATTTGAATTAGAAGATGCCGACACAGCGGGTGATTGCAAAAGTTTGTGAAAGTAGGTAATTGTACATTTGCGAACCATCCCTGTTTGTTGATGTCCAGTTCAAAGAGATTCCCAGGCGTGCCTATGAATAAATCTTTTCAAAATGATAATAAAAATTTGTACAAACTAACAACTATCGTAAACTAATATAAATATAAAACTTAACTTACAGCACGTCTTCTAAATATTACAAAAATATATACAATGACTATACACAATGATTATATACAATTAACAAGGACCGAACATTCCGCCCACCGAAAAAATACAATTTTTTCCAAACGTAAATTAAAGGTCCTTATATGATACTATGTTCATGTCTCTATAAATACACACTAATAACTAAACATAAGTTCTATCTTTACATAACACCATTGTTTTTCACATCACTACACAATTAGGGTTCACTTACTGTCACTGTCTGTTGTTGCTGATAAGGAATCCGCTCGGCGGTTTTTTCTTCGATCGGTAAAATGCATATCTTTTTAACCGGCCGTTTAATGATTCCTTCGGAAGTCCTGACAGTCACAACCCTCGTTACGTTGTCCTGACCTGGGTGAAGCTCTAAGATGCGTCCCATACGCCATCGCATGGGCGGCAAGTTGTCATCCTGAATCACAACCATGGTTCCCGGGTTCAATCTAGGATTTGTAGACGAAGTCCATTTACTACGTTGTTGTAGCTGGTGCAGATATTCTGACTTCCATCGTTTCCAGAAATGTTGCAACATCTGGACCAGCTGCTGGTACCGGTTCAGTCCAGTTGGTTTGATGTCATCCAGGTTCGGCTCTGCAAAACTAGTTAGTTGCCCGACAAGAAAGTGACCTGGGGTTAAGGGGATAAGGTAAATAGGATCTTTTGATAGAGGAGACAATGGACGGGAATTCAAACAAGCCTTGATTTGCGTGAACATGGTGTACAGTTCTTTATAAGTTAACCTAATGTCTCCTATGACTCGTCCTAAGTGACCCTTTATTGATTTAACGGCACCTTTCCGTAGTTCTCCAAAGAGTAGTGCTGAAGGGGGAATCAGGTGCCAGTTGATTTGATGTCCTGTTGAATAATTCGCTATTTGCGCATTACGGCTTTCATTAGCGAATAATGTCCCGAGTTCTCGCAATTCATTGCATGCTCCTATGAAATTAGTACCTCTGTCTGAATAAATATACCTACACATTCCTCTTCTAGAAATAAAATGTCTCAAACAGTTCAGAAATGCTTCGATGCTTAAATTGACAGTCAATTCAATGTGCATAACGATACTCGCTATGAAACATACGAAAGTACAAACATATGCCTTCGGTGTAAGCTTACTTCTGGTCCTTGAGGCATTCTGAAGCCTACCGCCCACCCTAAGGAGACCATGTCTATCTAAAACTGGGTTGAGTCCACGAATGTTACTTGTTTTCACAGTACATTTACCCCTTGTAAGTTCATTGACCACCCTTTGAAAATCCTTACATTGTGCTAACCTTAAGAGTACAATTCGTGCAAGGTTACGTTCATTAAGAGATAGTAGAGCATAATTACATTCTGCCTTTGTGGTCCTATAATTTTTGATAAATTGAAAGCACCATGTAATGGCTCTAAACAATTTATTGGCAGATGAGTTTTGCTCGAGAATGTCGAAATTGAAGCTACTGTGAACTAAATGTGAGTATGTTCCTTGTCGTTCTTCTGGAATTGCTGCGTCTTGATTATCAAGCGGTGATGGCAACCTTTCCGAATCCCTTGACAACCATGACGGTCCGTTCCACCAAAAGTTAGCATTGCATAATTCTTGAGGGATAAGTCGCGTGCTGTTTGTAGTTGCGTCACATTCTTCTGATTTACAAATACCTTCCGCCTGATGTAAAAGATTGTCACTAGTGGCTAATTGTTCTGTACTTAAATGACACGACGTAAGACAGCTGTCGGTACCCTTATTTGAAGTTACTGTACCGCCTAGAATCCAACCAAGTTGCGTCTTCTGTAATATAGGTTGGTCTGGATGTGTTCGTATTTGTCCGAAGCATAGAAGGTCCCAAAACAATCCAGCTCCAATTAGCAAGTCGATCGGTCGCGAAAGGGAAAATTCAGGATCAGCTAGCGTGATTCCAGGGGGTAATTTGAATTGATCCACACTGAATGCTACGTTCGGAGTGTAGCTGGTGATCCGTGGCATTATCAAACAGGTCATTGTCCTTGTAAAACCACTTGTTTTGGTGTGCATCTTTACTTNAGGTTGGCAAACGTAGCAAATGAAAAATACGTCAAAATCTTGTACTTATTTTTCCAGCTGATTATTCAGTGATCCGCTGAGAGAGTGCAAATTTAATCTCGTATAATTACTTAATACTTATAATATATTGTATCAATAACTACGAATTAAACGATAGTTCAATGTTGTATGTATATTTATGTACATATATATAATACATCTGTTGTAAATATACAATTATTGTGTACCTAAGGGTTACATACATACATAATGATATACTTTTCAAGAGTTGGCGAATAAATAAAGCAGAGAGAAACTTAAAATTTGGCGATATCGATTAAGGACAGGATAATGATTTTAATTATTGATTAATCCCTCCAAACTTAAAAGTAGGATACTTTTATTAAAAATTTAACAATATAAACAAACAAGTAGGTACATTTTGACGAATATTGCTAATAGTAAATATAGTATAAAGCTGTGTTCTTTTCTTTAATTGTTCGATTTTTATTAACTAACTATATAATGCAATGGACAAATCATTCCTAATATTATTTATTACCGCATAAATAATGCGCTACGTGAACTTGCTATCGTCTCTTACAGTTTATAACAGTATAGGCAGAAGTTTTAGTTTATTCGCCCGCGCGGTTTACATTCAGTTAAAACACAAAAACACAAAATTCTAATTTGAGCGTCTGACGAGACATACCTATTTTTGAAACGAAATAAGTCAAAAATAAAGTCGTACAAGTGAAAAGAGGTGAAAATTGAGCGTTGGTGGGAAAAGCGAATGGATGGTTTAACATTACCAACGTAGTTAAATTTTGTTCATTCAGTTTCGCTACACGACGCAAGAAGAATTTTCCTATTAGCATTAAATCAAACAGAGTTGTAAACGACTTTTAATTACTTCCAAAAATATCAACAACTACCACAAAGAACATACCTTTTCTCACAATGAAATAATTCAAACTTGTAGTTTATTCATGTTATACCCCTTTTGGTGCGTTATGAGTAAAATTTTAGCATGCCAAGTCACAACCTCTATCAACTGTATTCAAAAATATTGTTTAAGTAAAAATTAACCATAATTATTATGCGTATTATAAGTAAGTAAGTAAGTACCGCATGCACATATTAAAAATTGTAGAAATAATTATTAAAAAATACGAAAATATAAATAAAACATTTGTATTTATATTACAAATCATAGAGAAGTGGAGGCAAATGTTAATTATAGAGCAATAGAGATAAGCAGAGAATAGTACATTGCTCGCCAACGGTTAATTAGAAAATTCGGAAACTATTGTTAAAGGTGTATGTCTGGCAGAAATAAGCCAGATAGGTTAGTAAAGCACCTTCTCAGGCATAAAGGGCTTGTTGAAGACATGTTAGAAGCTAAGATACAGGTAGATCTAGATTTGATTACTGTTAATAAATAATTAAAGATGCGGGATGTTCAAGTTTTAGGGAAATGTGAAGATTAGCTTAGGATAGAAAAAAGTGGCACTCCGTGTCCGATCAGTCTTAAGATTGATGACCTTATGATGTTGACCACATCCATACAATTTTAATAACAAACGTACAATTCCTTTAATAAAATCTGCACGCATTTTTTTATTGTAGGTATTAGGTACATTACACTCAAAGGGTTTTTGTAATTTTCTCAGAAAATGTGCAGAATTTAGAGGGGTGAGGGGGAGGCACTTCGGGAACGGTTTTGAAAGTAAATCTCTGGCTGATACGTTAATATCAAAATATGACATCTTTCAAATCTGAACATAAATGATTATAAAATTATATCTAACAATGAGACATAAAAAGACTTGAATTTAAAGTACACACTGTCTTAACAAATATGATAATCGTTAACAAATAATGAGGC
Source organism: Agrilus planipennis (assembly GCF_000699045.2). Classification (NCBI taxonomy): domain Eukaryota; kingdom Metazoa; phylum Arthropoda; class Insecta; order Coleoptera; family Buprestidae; genus Agrilus; species Agrilus planipennis. Next base: position 667,763 of record NW_020438897.1, read on the forward strand.
ACTGGGGAACATGAAAAGAAAAAACGTAATTAGTACGTCTAACGAATTGATCGAAGTTAAAAATAGATCTAAATTAAAATTAAATACTTTATAAAGAAATGCTACTGATCCATCAAGAAAGTTTTACTCCAACAACTGAAGTAAAAGCTTTGATCCTTTAAATTAAAATTAACTACTGTTGTTGGCAGCCTCTCTCATCTTTTCTAATCTTATAATCTTCAGGTTTTTTCTATTCCCAATTCACCAGTCTCCTTGCACACGGAACGTGGTATAACTCAATTTATATTGATCAGATATAAGAAATAGTGAAGTAACTAAACAGTGATTTACCATCCTACAAATAGTATGTGGAAAGGACAATTATATATTAATTAGTTCCGCCCCAGGACGTTAGTTTCAATCGTAGTTCCTTCTTACTTCGTCGAAATGCTTTTACATATGGATTGAGTTCTGTTTTTTAACCACTTAAAATCGTTCAATTTAGAATTGCTTTTGCCAGTACTTACTAATTCAACTGATGGACAGATATTAAAAAATAACATGAAGCCGATGCCCCAATAAAGTTATCCAAAGTTTATTGGGACAACAAATTTATAATAACTCTCATAGATGGTACGTGAAGTCAGAAGCTCGAGTTCGATTTCCGGCGAGAGTGTGAGAGTAACAACAATTTTTTTCTTTATTAACTTGAGGTAATTTACAGTGGGAAGAAATTAAGTCGATTTCACATTCATCATCATCATAAGGTCGTCAGTCCTAAGACTGGTTGCACGCGACATCTACTCTTTCCTATCCTGAGCTAAAGTTCGCATTTATCTAAAACTAGAACAGCCCACATCCTTACCTATTTGCGAACAGTAATCTAATCTAGGTCTACCTCTACCCCTCCTAACTCCTGTTTCTGCCTCTAATATGTCTCTGACTAGACCTTCATGCCTGAGAAGGTGTCCTACTAACCTATCTCGCCTATTTCTTATTGACTTCCTTAGAGTCCTCTGTTCTTCTATTCTTTCCAATACCTCTTCATCTCTAACCTTTTCTACCCACGATATCCTCATCATCCGCCTATAACATCACATTTCGAACGCTTCTAATCTTTTCTTTTCCGCCGCGCCCACTGTCCATGTTTCGTACCCGTACAATGCCGTGCTCCAAACATACACCTTTAACAACCTTTTTCGAATTTCTAAATTAACCGTTCGTGAGCATAAAAGTGACTTTTTTTTATTAAAGGCGACACGACCCTGCGCTATCCTCTACTTTATATCCCTACTACTCCTTCCATCCTGACTTATCTGACTTCCTAGGTATCTAAAATCAGCCACTTCTTCTATTTTTTCGTCTCCTACCTTTATATTCGCTCTTTCCCTACTTTTTCTTCCCTTACATATCAGTATTTTAGTTTTACTTTTATTTACTTTCATACAGTACTGATCTGTCAGTACCGCTTCCATTTTATTTAAAGCTATCCCTAGGTCCTCCTTGCTAGATGCTAATACTGCTATATCATCTGCAAATTTAAGCATACTAATCTTTTGCCCTTGCACATCTATCCCTACAGTTGTACATTAATGTTTGATAATTATTAGAATATTAACCACTTCTAAAAGTAAACACTTTCTTAAAGTATTAGAAATGGATACATGAGTTTCGATGACTCTGTCACCTAGTAGGTACGTTTCGTCGTTGCTGTCACCTGTCGTAATTTAGTAGCTACGGCATCGAGTTCTGTTCCCGGCGAGGGTGCGACAGCAGCAACAAATTTTTCCTCATTAACTTGAGGTAATCCGTAGTGGGAAGAAATTAAGTTAATTTCACATTAATGTTTCATAATCACTACAAAGTATAAGTCGCTTCCCGAAATCTGTCCCTATGTATGCTTAGATCTTTAAAACTACGCAACGGATTTTGATGCAGTTTTTTTAAAAGACAGAGTAATTCATGAGGAAGGTTTATATGTATAATACATGCGTAATATAGTAGAGATATACTGATAATTTTAGAGGTTTCTAATGTGATGTCGTAAATAAACACATTTTTGTGCGCATACATTGCAAACGCTGTCTGAACCCTACGAGATAGAGCAAAATAATGTACTACAGTATTGTACACCTTTAAAAGGTCTACGAAAAAGTCCGGGATGGTAGGTACATGTCTACATCTTAGGGATAATCCACAATAACCATGTTTTATCCTTTACTTTTTATGAGAAATAATGGCTTATTTACGAAGCAATTTTAAGCAATACAGCATTAATTCTTATCCAATTAAGTACTTTTAAATACATCGTGCATATAAAATACCTAGATCAATATGGCCCTTTAGAGCATGTAATTTAAATGAATATTTTCGAAGATATTACAGATTTAAAATGCAGGGACACAACGGTTGCGGCAGTACTAGCGGTTTGTATTGTCTAATGACAAAAAAACTGTGAATGTTGTATATAAAGACATTCTGTAGTATATTTAGTATCAGCATTGCATCCGTGCGAAGCTGGGGCGGGTCGCTAGTTATTAAAATAAAAGATAAGCAGATATGACGTTTTCATTATTTCTGGTTAGCTATTTACAATTAATTTCCCCTTATGCTATAAAGCCTTGCCTAATTTCTTACAGCCTCTGTAAATTAGGTATATAAATATTGATGTACTATGTGGAATTTTAACAGTGTTTTTATTTTATTATACGTAAAAGTCATTATGTGCGAAAATTGTTTAATATCTTATATTCATTAAAAAAACATTTATTTCAACGCTGTTCTGTCCTAATCAATTTTGCATTTTGCTATATAAAATTGTTTGAGAAAGAATTGTTTTTCTTGTACTGCAAAGAAGGCTATTGAACAATCGAGCAATACGTAAAGACGTATCTTCTTGTCTAAAGTTGATGTTGCTTTGAAATTAGTATTCATAGAAGGATTCATGCGCTCCCAAAAAAAAGTTGGAAACTTGTTAATTCCAAGGAAACTCCGTTGGGAAACACTGCACAAACATGCGTAAAGTGGAGACAAAAGAAAAAACAAACCCGTCGAAATTGTAATACCAAACAAAACTTTTTTATCTACCGACGTTGTAACCATATTAATGACGGATATATTTAATTCAGATGCCGTTGAAAACGCTAATCCGAACAAAATATTAACCACGCTAATACTTCCGATTAAAGTTAAAAAAGATATAAATTGAATTGGAAAAACAACCCTTATTAAGTTTTTATCGTTTTATTGAACAACTTTAGAGGTCTATGTCTTCAAAATTGCTACCCCTCGTAATCCTATCTTATACTATTATACGAGCCATAGTTATCTACAGTCGAACTTGAATAACTAGAATTCTTATAATTCGAAATTATTTATTTGTTTACTTGACATGTACAATGTTTTACATATGTTCCAAAATGTTTAACTCGAATTTCTCTATTTTTCTAACTCGAATTTTTCTCTACCTCGACATTCGAATGTGTATCTCACATTATAAATTGTCTCCTCAATTCGAATTTCTATTAATTTTCTTTGAAAACATAGTCATAATAATGGCTCGAATTTTCAACTATTATTACCACCACAAATTTTAATTTTGCAACAAAAGGCAAACAATGCGCGTTTTTCTTGACTAAAAATCGCAATTTCGATTTCATTTGATCTAACGCTTGTAATACTTTAGTGGCAATAAATATCCACCAGATGGCCGTACACTATCTGTATTTGAAATTGAAATTCTATTTTTTGTTTGTGAAACTAAATGACTGAAGAGAGTTTGTTTCTATTTTCTTTGAGATTTTATGTTTATTTATGTTTCAATTAGGTATATTAAACTTATAAATTCTACTAAGTATCTAAATTTTAGATGGCCCTATCATACATCTAGTATCTACTCTCTATTTAATAATTGCTTTGCTTTGCATGTTGCGTCCGGCCTCAGAAAAGCTTGAGCCGGCCCTGCATTTAGATGGTTCGATTTAGGAATTAAGTATATTTGTTTGTAATCGCGTTCTCCAAAACGCCTCCAACCATTTCAATGAACTGTATAATATAGGAGTTTACACGGACAAGGGATAGATCTGGGAGAATTGGTGTTCTCAATGCTTCCCGCATCAAGCGATAAACTTGATTTCGCCACAGAGATCATCTTCTCAACAACTCAGAGCTAGAGCGTAATTTAAGTCTACTACGCCGAACTCCACGAGTTAGAATTCTACCAAGTAGTCAGATTTTATAGTTTAGATAAATTTTGGGTCAAAAACTAGGACAATACAAAATAGATATAGATCGTTTTACATATACTATGAGCGAAGCTCCGTTGTCGAAATATTAAATTAAAATTTAGAACTTATGCTTTACTAATAAGTGCTAAAAGTGGCTGAAAACCACAGCACCGATGTATTGTAGTGAAATTTGTTTAATTATCGGTTCTGAGTTTTAAGTTTATGTGATGCTATTTTATTAAATCTCTTTCAATCTTAGTACAAAGACTAACTCATGTAAATAAAGCTTTAAAAAACTTGTTTTAAAATAGATAAATCTACGGTAGTCGAGTTCATAACTCAATTATAAGTCCATAAGGCAAATATTTTACCTACACTAAATGTTACCTTTGGATTTGCAAAAACTTTAGGCAAGTGCAACTACGAGTACCTACCTATAAAGTTTTAGAATTTATGTATGTTCAGTTTTAATACTGCTTGTCTGTAGGTACATAAATATATATTCCTTCTAAAAACTCAAAAATTAAAGCTTGCGATTAAAATCTTTCCGTGGATTTTTATTGGATGAAATATAATTTCAATTTCGTTGTTATTTCATTGTGAAGCACTGACTTTGATTATTCATTGTAAATGTCATATAATACTTCTGCAATGAGTTTAGAATTTAGACATTTCTTCTTGGAAATGTATTACTTCAACGTTCCAGTTCCATTAAAAATGGTTTGTTTTAAAATAACTAATATGGGAAATCACACATTTTTATAACACGTAGATATAAACCTGTTAGGTACGATAGAATAGAGTTTCTGTCATCTTTATATCATCGTCAACTAAAGTCTTCATTCCAAAGACGGGTTGGATACGCACCTCCACTTTATCCTATTTTAAGACAATCTACGCATTTCTCGAAAACTGGAAAAACGTACGTTTCTAACTATCTGCGAACAGTAATTTAATCGATAAAAGTCTACCTTGGCCCTATTAACAACTGTTTCTGCTTCTATTATGACTCTAACTGGCACTTTATGACTAAAAAGGTGGCCTATCACTCTACATCGCCTATTTCTTATTAACTTCCATTGCGCTATCTGTTTTACACCCGCTCTGCTAGCTCCTAATTTCTAACCTTTTTATCTACGGTGTTTTTAACAGCACCTTTATACCATCACCAACCTTTTTTTTTTCGTAGCGCCCACATTCCACACGTTTCACATACCTACATGCAGTCGCCCTCTAAACGTCCCATTTTCCAAATTTCCAAATTAACCGATTTCGAACACAAAAGTTAGATAACGTTTTTTAATTATTTATATTTTTCAGAACTGCTACTTGTAAGTATACTTATATTTATTATAGTTACATATTTCTTTTTAATCAACTAAAATTGCTAAATTGTCTACAAAATCATATTCGAAACTACTACAGATTCTATTACTTCTTTAACATTCTTTACGATTAATTGCTACACCAACCACGACTATATTAGCCCTTTTAATTTAAATGCAAATTGAAAGTAGGTAGCTGTAAAAATACTTCTTTTTTTTTATTCAGTTGCCATCACTAACAATAAGAAAAGTCAATTGCGGTAAAAAAGGAACGAAATGCCACGGATTTACTTAGCAGTTGTGACTCGACTTGGCCCGAGAAGTTTTCCAACTTGCTGAGAAGGTAACGTCACGTCACGGAGACATCAGAGAAAACTTGATACGCTTCACCCTGCGATCCACTTTCGTAAACTGCCCGTTCGATACCGGGAAGAATTGAAAAACCCACCATCATGTTACAAATATCGAAAGGGAACATTATTAAATATTCAAGCCGTCGGTTCTGCTTTATAAAAAGGAAAGAAAATTGAGCGCAAACATTTTCCGTAAATTTGTTATGTTACCGTCATGTCTCTACTAAAAGAAAAAGTTTTAGAGTTTTTTATACGGATTGTATTCCAAATAATAGTGTCGTTTTACGGCAAGTATATAAGACAGTCCAAAGCAAATTAGAAGCAAGCTTTTGAATTCTCTCAAAATTCTGCTACGTGAATGATTAACATTGTTACACTGGACGTAAAGAAAAAGTTATTCTTGGACCAGCGGTGGCTCGTAGATGTGGTAGATAAGGGAACAAGTGACCTATCGAGTTTCTAACTAAACTAGAAATCTTGTGTGGTCAAAATTCGACTCATTTATTTTACCTTACCATAATATAAATTATGAAGAAAAAAGTTTTGGCATATAAACTAGCCGAAATATCACCTACCCATAATTAACAAAACGCACTTTTTAAGGCAAATATTTTCTTAGAAACCATGTTAAATTATTGTTAAAAGCTGCTGCAAATTTTCCAATATGTATTTAATTATTTTTAGTGTCCGACCGAAACTGGTTTTTACGACCGAAACCGAAACCGAAACTTCCTTATACGGATCATGTTTTGAGAGAAAAATAAAGAAAACGTTATTATAATCAGTCAGTTTTATTTTTTATCTTTAAATCACATAGCTCTGCAGTCTTTGACATTTTCACTTATTGATAATCAAATCAAAATCAACATAACAACCCCTCATTTAAGGAAATACTTTAATTGCGCCTTAAAAATACTTAAATTAGGTGAGATGTTTATTTGAGTAAGTAGAGTATACTTCGCTTGGATGGAATTTATCGCGCCGAACATGACCTAGCAGAGCGCGAGAACTCCCGAACGCTGTTTCGGTTTCGGTCGTAGTTTCGGCAGGTTTGCCGCCGAAACCGAAACTCGTTTTTTTTGCCGAAACTCGACCGAAACCGAAACCGAACTTTCGGTCGGACACTATTTATTTTACATAGTAACACACTATATAGTTACCTATTTTAATAATCGCTTATTGATCTCCATATGTATTTATATCACTCTTTGAATTTTGAGAAATATTTAGCTATTAATCGCCATTGTGTAGTAATTGAGCATTCTTCGTATTCGGAAAGTTTCTCGCAATTTATTTTATTGCATATTAATAAAGGTATCTGTTAGCTGTACATAGATACTTATAACTTATGACCGTGGCTGTAAGCATTCAAGTGCGATATAGAAGGTGCAAACAATCCGCATTATCGATTTCTGCCTCAGACATACGCTTATAAAAAAGCTTTAATTAAAATTATTTCTTGTCAGCACAAGTCAAAAACTGAAATTTAAAAAAAACTGGGTAGTTTAAAAAGGTGGGAAAGCCCCGTGTATTTTTTAAATGTATTCATAGTTCAATCCCGTATTAAACAGTGTAGCCGTAACAACTGAAAAAACTTTTGTTTAGTGCCAAAAATATTCGTGTAGTACAAATAATGAGTCACTGAGTTATCTACTATTCAAGTGTAACAGAACGGATAGGTGAGGCATACTAAGTTTTAAATAGTGTACACATTCATACACTGGCACATATCACCTTTGCTTCTCGTACAAATTTCGATTTTAAATTTTTATAAAGGAGATGATTTTATGTGTTCGTTCATATTTGTTGCAAAGCAGTGTTTTTGTATTTTTTTTTCAACTTCAACAGCTTATCTGTTACATTTTTGTATTCTACATAAGAAAACCGTGCGTGCCTGTCTATCACAGCCAAAATTATCTCGAAAACAATTTGAAACAAAAATTTAATATTTGGATATTGTCAGAAAGATCCACATATTCCCATCTCTATTTTTGAAACTACTGAAACTGGACGTTCCCTTATGGTACGATATTTTTTTTGTATTACATTAATTCGAAAAAGGTTGTTAAAGGTGTATGTTTGGAGCACGGCGTTGTACGGGTGTGAAACATGGACAGTGAGAGCGGCGGAAAAGAAAAGGTTAGAAGCGTTCGAAATGTGGTGTTATAGGCGGATGATAAGGATATCATGGGTAGAAAAGGTTAGAAATGAAGAGGTATTGGAAAGAATAGGAGAACAGAGGACTCTATGGAAGTCAATAAAAAAT
>NW_020438897.1:676416-681435 GCF_000699045.2 Agrilus planipennis
GGATTTTGATGCAGTTTTTTTAATAGACAGAGTAATTCATGAGGAAGGTTTATATGTATAATACATGCGTAATATAGTAGGGATATACTGATAATTTTAGAGGTTTCTAATGTGATGTCGTAAATAAACACATTTTTGTGCGCATACATTGCAAACGCTGTCTGAACCCTACGAGATAGAGCAAAATAATGTACTACAGTATTGTACACCTTTAAAAGGTCTACGAAAAAGTCCGGGATGGTAGGTACATGTCTACATCTTAGGGATAATCCACAATAACCATGTTTTATCCTTTACTTTTTATGAGAAATAATGGCTTATTTACGAAGCAATTTTAAGCAATACAGCATTAATTCTTATCCAATTAAGTACTTTTAAATACATCGTGCATATAAAATACCTAGATCAATATGGCCCTTTAGAGCATGTAATTTAAATGAATATTTTCGAAGATATTACAGATTTAAAATGCAGGGACACAACGGTTGCGGCAGTACTAGCGGTTTGTATTGTCTAATGACAAAAAAACTGTGAATGTTGTATATAAAGACATTCTGTAGTATATTTAGTATCAGCATTGCATCCGTGCGAAGCTGGGGCGGGTCGCTAGTTATTAAAATAAAAGATAAGCAGATATGACGTTTTCATTATTTCTGGTTAGCTATTTACAATTAATTTCCCCTTATGCTATAAAGCCTTGCCTAATTTCTTACAGCCTCTGTAAATTAGGTATATAAATATTGATGTACTATGTGGAATTTTAACAGTGTTTTTATTTTATTATACGTAAAAGTCATTATGTGCGAAAATTGTTTAATATCTTATATTCATTAAAAAAACATTTATTTCAACGCTGTTCTGTCCTAATCAATTTTGCATTTTGCTATATAAAATTGTTTGAGAAAGAATTGTTTTTCTTGTACTGCAAAGAAGGCTATTGAACAATCGAGCAATACGTAAAGACGTATCTTCTTGTCTAAAGTTGATGTTGCTTTGAAATTAGTATTCATAGAAGGATTCATGCGCTCCCAAAAAAAAGTTGGAAACTTGTTAATTCCAAGGAAACTCCGTTGGGAAACACTGCACAAACATGCGTAAAGTGGAGACAAAAGAAAAAACAAACCCGTCGAAATTGTAATACCAAACAAAACTTTTTTATCTACCGACGTTGTAACCATATTAATGACGGATATATTTAATTCAGATGCCGTTGAAAACGCTAATCCGAACAAAATATTAACCACGCTAATACTTCCGATTAAAGTTAAAAAAGATATAAATTGAATTGGAAAAACAACCCTTATTAAGTTTTTATCGTTTTATTGAACAACTTTAGAGGTCTATGTCTTCAAAATTGCTACCCCTCGTAATCCTATCTTATACTATTATACGAGCCATAGTTATCTACAGTCGAACTTGAATAACTAGAATTCTTATAATTCGAAATTATTTATTTGTTTACTTGACATGTACAATGTTTTACATATGTTCCAAAATGTTTAACTCGAATTTCTCTATTTTTCTAACTCGAATTTTTCTCTACCTCGACATTCGAATGTGTATCTCACATTATAAATTGTCTCCTCAATTCGAATTTCTATTAATTTTCTTTGAAAACATAGTCATAATAATGGCTCGAATTTTCAACTATTATTACCACCACAAATTTTAATTTTGCAACAAAAGGCAAACAATGCGCGTTTTTCTTGACTAAAAATCGCAATTTCGATTTCATTTGATCTAACGCTTGTAATACTTTAGTGGCAATAAATATCCACCAGATGGCCGTACACTATCTGTATTTGAAATTGAAATTCTATTTTTTGTTTGTGAAACTAAATGACTGAAGAGAGTTTGTTTCTATTTTCTTTGAGATTTTATGTTTATTTATGTTTCAATTAGGTATATTAAACTTATAAATTCTACTAAGTATCTAAATTTTAGATGGCCCTATCATACATCTAGTATCTACTCTCTATTTAATAATTGCTTTGCTTTGCATGTTGCGTCCGGCCTCAGAAAAGCTTGAGCCGGCCCTGCATTTAGATGGTTCGATTTAGGAATTAAGTATATTTGTTTGTAATCGCGTTCTCCAAAACGCCTCCAACCATTTCAATGAACTGTATAATATAGGAGTTTACACGGACAAGGGATAGATCTGGGAGAATTGGTGTTCTCAATGCTTCCCGCATCAAGCGATAAACTTGATTTCGCCACAGAGATCATCTTCTCAACAACTCAGAGCTAGAGCGTAATTTAAGTCTACTACGCCGAACTCCACGAGTTAGAATTCTACCAAGTAGTCAGATTTTATAGTTTAGATAAATTTTGGGTCAAAAACTAGGACAATACAAAATAGATATAGATCGTTTTACATATACTATGAGCGAAGCTCCGTTGTCGAAATATTAAATTAAAATTTAGAACTTATGCTTTACTAATAAGTGCTAAAAGTGGCTGAAAACCACAGCACCACATTAAATCTCTTTCAATCTTAGTACAAAGACTAACTCATGTAAATAAAGCTTTAAAAAACTTGTTTTAAAATAGATAAATCTACGGTAGTCGAGTTCATAACTCAATTATAAGTCCATAAGGCAAATATTTTACCTACACTAAATGTTACCTTTGGATTTGCAAAAACTTTAGGCAAGTGCAACTACGAGTACCTACCTATAAAGTTTTAGAATTTATGTATGTTCAGTTTTAATACTGCTTGTCTGTAGGTACATAAATATATATTCCTTCTAAAAACTCAAAAATTAAAGCTTGCGATTAAAATCTTTCCGTGGATTTTTATTGGATGAAATATAATTTCAATTTCGTTGTTATTTCATTGTGAAGCACTGACTTTGATTATTCATTGTAAATGTCATATAATACTTCTGCAATGAGTTTAGAATTTAGACATTTCTTCTTGGAAATGTATTACTTCAACGTTCCAGTTCCATTAAAAATGGTTTGTTTTAAAATAACTAATATGGGAAATCACACATTTTTATAACACGTAGATATAAACCTGTTAGGTACGATAGAATAGAGTTTCTGTCATCTTTATATCATCGTCAACTAAAGTCTTCATTCCAAAGACGGGTTGGATACGCACCTCCACTTTATCCTATTTTAAGACAATCTACGCATTTCTCGAAAACTGGAAAAACGTACGTTTCTAACTATCTGCGAACAGTAATTTAATCGATAAAAGTCTACCTTGGCCCTATTAACAACTGTTTCTGCATCTATTATGACTCTAACTGGCACTTTATGACTAAAAAGGTGGCCTATCACTCTACATCGCCTATTTCTTATTAACTTCCATTGCGCTATCTGTTTTACACCCGCTCTGCTAGCTCCTAATTTCTAACCTTTTTAACAGCACCTTTATACCATCACCAACCTTTTTTTTTTCGTAGCGCCCACATTCCACACGTTTCACATACCTACATGCAGTCGCCCTCTAAACGTCCCATTTTCCAAATTTCCAAATTAACCGATTTCGAACACAAAAGTTAGATAACGTTTTTTAATTATTTATATTTTTCAGAACTGCTACTTGTAAGTATACTTATATTTATTATAGTTACATATTTCTTTTTAATCAACTAAAATTGCTAAATTGTCTACAAAATCATATTCGAAACTACTACAGATTCTATTACTTCTTTAACATTCTTTACGATTAATTGCTACACCAACCACGACTATATTAGCCCTTTTAATTTAAATGCAAATTGAAAGTAGGTAGCTGTAAAAATACTTCTTTTTTTTTATTCAGTTGCCATCACTAACAATAAGAAAAGTCAATTGCGGTAAAAAAGGAACGAAATGCCACGGATTTACTTAGCAGTTGTGACTCGACTTGGCCCGAGAAGTTTTCCAACTTGCTGAGAAGGTAACGTCACGTCACGGAGACATCAGAGAAAACTTGATACGCTTCACCCTGCGATCCACTTTCGTAAACTGCCCGTTCGATACCGGGAAGAATTGAAAAACCCACCATCATGTTACAAATATCGAAAGGGAACATTATTAAATATTCAAGCCGTCGGTTCTGCTTTATAAAAAGGAACGAAAATTGAGCGCAAACATTTTCCGTAAATTTGTTATGTTACCGTCATGTCTCTACTAAAAGAAAAAGTTTTAGAGTTTTTTATACGGATTGTATTCCAAATAATAGTGTCGTTTTACGGCAAGTATATAAGACAGTCCAAAGCAAATTAGAAGCAAGCTTTTGAATTCTCTCAAAATTCTGCTACGTGAATGATTAACATTGTTACACTGGACGTAAAGAAAAAGTTATTCTTGGACCAGCGGTGGCTCGTAGATGTGGTAGATAAGGGAACAAGTGACCTATCGAGTTTCTAACTAAACTAGAAATCTTGTGTGGTCAAAATTCGACTCATTTATTTTACCTTACCATAATATAAATTATGAAGAAAAAAGTTTTGGCATATAAACTAGCCGAAATATCACCTACCCATAATTAACAAAACGCACTTTTTAAGGCAAATATTTTCTTAGAAACCATGTTAAATTATTGTTAAAAGCTGCTGCAAATTTTCCAATATGTATTTATTTATTTTTAGTGTCCGACCGAAACTGGTTTTTACGACCGAAACCGAAACCGAAACTTCCTTATACGGATCATGTTTTGAGAGAAAAATAAAGAAAACGTTATTATAATCAGTCAATTTTATTTTTTTATCTTTAAATCACATAGTTCTGCAGTCTTTGACATTTTCACTTATTGATAATCAAATCAAAATCAACATAACAACCCCTCATTTAAGGAAATACTTTAATTGCGCTTTAAAAATACTTAAAATAGGTGAGATGTTTATTTGAGTAAGTATAGTAGACTAGACTCATTTTTCTTTTGAAGATGCGAAATGTCTACTAATCTACTTCGCTTGGATGGAATTTAACGCGCCGAACATGACCGAGCAGAGCGCGAGAACTCCCGAACGCAGTTTCGGTTTCGGTCGTAGTTTCGGCAGGTTTGCCGCCGAAACCGAAACT
>NW_020438897.1:682644-690679 GCF_000699045.2 Agrilus planipennis
GGAGTTAGGAGGGGTAGAGGTAGACCTAGATTAGATTACTGTTCGCAAATAGTTAAGGATGTGGGCTGTTCTAGTTTTAGGGAAATGCGAAGTTTAGCTCAGGATAGGAAAGAGTGGAGGTACGTGTCCAACCAGTCTTAGGACTGATGACCTTATGATGATGATGATGATATTAATTCTTGTTTTCGAATTATTTCTGCGAATTTATTTTTCAATCTCTACAACTCTTAATGTAATACCCTGTCTAAATAAATACACTGTATATGGACCACCGTTTCATTCTATTTGCTGGAGTTTGTTATTTCCCACAGTTCAGTTAACTTCTTCCATTCTTTTTATTTTCAACACCCAATATAGTATACGTTTCGTACAATCAATTTTTACGAGCCACGGGCTTTGTGTGTATTTGCTAGGAATTTTCTCGGGAGAGAGGAACTCTTTATGTGATAGTGTTAGAAAAATCTGTTCGATCTTCCTATCCGTTATTATCTTGGAATCGTCAAGCCGTTATCATATTTTTCGTGCGCAACGATTGCTTTTGGCGCGGGAAAGATTTCTGATCTTCCCTAACAGATATTGTATACCAAATGGTTTATCTCCTTCGACCTTTGCAATAACCCAATGATCCCTGTAGTTATTGATAATGATACGATAATAGCGTTTTCGTATTACGGGAATTTAAAAGACATAATTAATCATAGTTTTCAATTTCTTCGTTATTATCATAAATTCTTAGAGGAATACTATAGGAACTACTTTTATTACTTCTCCGGTGGTACAGATGGAAACAGATTTGTTATATTAACTTAGCAAAATCTGGAAAAAGAAAACTAAAAAAAAGAAAATTTTGATTTCTGCTAATTCTTTCGCCAATCGCAACAAAATTTTTATTTATTAAGATAAAACGGTCGAAATATAGACAGGAAAAGATTATCTGTGGAATATTTTATTATTGCCTCAGCATTTCGCTAAGTAATCCAAAGAAAAAAACGAAAAACTTGGACCATGGGCAGACTGGCCCGGAATCGAATCAGTGTTCTCTCGAATGTTAAGCAATGGTCTAAATTTCCGACTTGTCTAACGTGAATATATGACTAAAACACAGTATCTTCTCAGCTATCACAAATAGGAAAGTACCAAATACATCGAAGATATACAGCAAAATCACAACAGAAACTCCAATAGGTAATAGACGTTTCTATAACCGAAGGTTTAGTTTGTTCACAGTATGCAGCGGTCTAGCATTAAATACTATCGCGATTCTACAGTATTACACTTGAAAATAGTTTCCAATATTCGGAAGAGTTCTTCCTCTCCTGTCATTTCTCAACAAAACTTTCTAAGAGACATAAAAATCAGCCTAGCAATATTAGTTAATACAACACAGAAGAATTTCGATTATCTTACATTAATACATAATTTAAAAAGACGTAGGCGACTACGACTGACGCTAGTTCCTTTTTCTATTTTTAATTATAAAACAGTGAAACAGTCTGTTTTAATAACGCCGTTAATGATCCACAAACATAGACTTGGATCTTGGATTATTAGTCGCACTGTATCTGTTTTGTCCCGTATTCGTCCAGCCTATTTCGAGTACCTAGAACGAGTTGGCATGTCCGATGCTGCTCGGTTGTTCCCTACACCATCCACAGGAGAGACAACAGTCCACCAAGTGCCGGTGACAAGGTCGGCAACGGCCCAGCAGCCGTCGGCCTCAAAATATAGTGAAATTCATTTTTTAATAACCGCAACCATTACCACCCCGACAAAGTTCACCCGTTCCGGAAATTGGAAGTTTCTGTAAGTCTCTGATGTTCTTCGGTGTGTTGATAACCTCGCGATCGGACTTTAAAAATAGTCAGTTGGCTGACATAAGAGCTGTATGAATGGAGAGCACTGGGACTATTTTAGACGCTACTTTAGGGCTCCCGAATGTGTTAATTAGTGGCTTGTTAAGTACATTAACACCAATTAAAGGCACACTGCTATGAAATACACCAATATTTGTGTTTGACATTATTTAGATATAATAAACATATGTGACTAAGAAAGCACTTTTTTTTTTGGAAAATACTAATCTTAGCATTGCTTCCTGACGCAACTAATTTTGTGAAAATGACTACCGTAACTGGTAGCTCGTAGAGTATGAAATGGGCGCATTTTTTATCTTAAAGCATTTGTTTTTAGTCATCTGTACTTAAGCACAATAATAATTAGAAAAATAAATATCTAATAACAGATTTTGCACTTTTGTAGCTGAAATAATGACAATTTTCGCCTTGTCTGAATTTTGTTAGTTTCATATTTCCTTTAACTCCTAAACCGATTAATTGTTATTAAAATAGTTCTAACACATGTATGCTGCATTCATTTGTGAAATTTTTATTGCTTTGTTAAGTTTCTGAATAAATTTTAAGGGAACATACTAATAAGTGGCAATTTTATTTATATTTCTTACACAACATTTTTCCAAACAACAGTTATTATTCAATGTCATAAATATTTTTTCCCAAAACACACTTTCCATATTTACGGCAGATTTGAATCATCATTATTATAAAGCATTAGGTATGATGAAATAACCAAAAATACAATTTGAGCGGGATATTGTGGTGTATGTTCAAAACTAATATCTATTAATTTAATTTTTTGTTTGTCACTTTCAAATTTAGATTTCAGATATTTTTGCTCAATTATCCCGACAAACTACTCTTACTTATGATCTCAAAGCTAGCGAGATATGTTTATAATTTTAAAAATTTAAGGCATCCGAAAATAACTCAAAGAAAATAAGTAGGTGAATATGGAGGAAATATCTGCATGATGTGTAATAATACTCGATTTAGCATCTCTTTTACCAAAACTTTGGCATTCATTAGCGAGTGATGACGCAAATTCGATAAAGGCACATGATCAAAATTGCTTCAAAACTAAAAAATTATTACGACTAATTTATATTTTCAAAGGAAGTTATTTCGACGAAAGTGACATTTAAAAGAGGAAAATTGGGAAACCTTGACAGAACTAGTTCACTTAAATAAAAACGTGTTTTCAATGTTAAAGGAAAGTGGATGATGTTTTTTATTTTTAAACCTGAACAAATATCTTGAAGAACTCAGAGGCTTTCAAACCTGTCAGACTATTTATCAATCCCAAGCTTTTCAGTTCTCAAAATTATTTCAATTAGGCATTCAGAATAATGTACATTAACGTTATAAAGAAGTGAAATTTCTTTACTTGTTTATTTGCTTCTCTGGAATTACTTAACTGATCCTAAAAATTCTTCAAGTAGTATAACTCTATTTTATCCTTTTTATTTTGATATAAATAAGTTTTCAATTCGAAATGGGCTGATAAAGCGGCTGTTAATTATCATAAAAAAAATTATGATGTAGAATTGTGTTCGTTTATTTATTTGTATTGAAAGTGTATGTCTAAATCAGTTTCTTTTATAAAATTCCAACAAATTGCATTTTTTTTAACATTAACTGAAAATAAATGAAGTAAAGAGTGATTATTTTGTTTCTTTTTTTTGGTTTGAGTATCAGATAAATCGCTTTTTAGATTCTTTGTTGCCAATTTAATAAATATTGGCAAATCCTTGTTAGCTTAGATAATTAATTTTAGTTGAGTTGTTTAAAAAGTTTTCTCTATACAATCACCTCTCTCATAATCAACTCGTTATAAACATTTTCAATCTGATGAAATGGTTGTCTACCAAACAAAGAATTTATTAATAATATATATTATTTTCAGTTAGTTATGTCTACATTTTAAGGATGTTATTAAAGAAGCTATTTCTTAATAATCGAATTTTGACAAGCATAGTTTGGCTTAAATAACATTTAAGTTAACAGCTTTAGAACAATTAGAAGATTAGACACTAAATTCACTTGATGTAGTAGCTTTTAAAACTGGGGATGTCTAAAAATAATTAGTAAAAGATTATCCTCGATCCTTGCGGATTGCGACTCTCCGTCACTTCAGAATAATATTTTATAAAAAGAAAATTAAGGATTTTAAAAACATTTCTACATTTACAACTCAAGCTTTACCGTTATTGTTTTCTGTTATTTCTTCGATATTCTGAAAGTATTTTTGACATATTTAAAATTCATGCGGATAAGTTGAAGTAATAAATTTCGTATAAATAGGTAAAATTAAATATTCTTTCTATATTTTATTCAATACAAAATCGCCTTTCTTTTATCATTCTTAAATTATCGCATGCAGATGGGGTAGGCTTTTGAACCCTTGCAATGTAGTTAATGTCTATGAATTTTTTTTGCATTAATTAAGCCAGTTCTGGTAGAATTTTTGCCCCGACTTAATTTTTTTTTAATTTTATAATATCACTAACTGGAATAATATAATAGTTATAAACAACACCAACTTTCCTCCTTTGGTATAAGGCTTCTTNAAAATAAAAATAAAATAATTATTTAATAAAAGAAATTGTCAATTCCATAATGGAGACTATCTACGAGATGTGTCAATTATGTTCCGAGTTGTAAATAACGCAAGGGAATTAATTTTTGCTCAATACTTTATTATCATCCTTCACGTTAGTAACCTCTAACCCCATATACCGTTGCCATCGCCTTTTACAGCCCTGGAAACACCCTCCGTAACCTTTTGAGTTATGGAGTTCAAAACTGTCGTCACAGCTGCCGTGATCTCTTCTACGTCGTCACGATAAGTACCCTTGAGGTGCGTTTTCATTTTTGGGAAGAGAAAAAAGTCTAAATCTAGACTGTAGGGGATGCAGCAGCATGGGGATACTTTTTCGCGAAATACTCGCGAACAATCAACAAAAAATGCAGGGGCACATTGTCGTGATGAAAAATCCATTTCTCCAAGTGGTGATATACGCGAAAAATGCGTGTCCTCAACCGCCTCAGAACACCAACATCTGGTAACTATCTAACCAGAAGGAACGTACTCGCAGTGGATAATTCCCTAAATAATTTGTAAATCCTGGACTTGAGCATCCTTGCTTTCGTTGGCCGCTTTCTTTATACTTCTATCCACTGCCGACACAGAAGTTTTAGACAAACGCCCACCTCCATACACATTTCCCAATTCGTAGAGGATTTCAGACAATTTTTCGTTTGATTTCGCTAAAAATCACGTTGTTTGTGATCTGAGTCATTCATTTTTGCGACTAAAATTCTTACTTACAAAAAACAGAGATAAAACGCAACGAAACGATCTACCCTTACTTCAATCTTCTACCGGTTCTAATAGTTAGGGTGCTGACGAGTAAAAAAAAAACCATGTCATCGCAACCTTCTGCCGCCTCGTACATCAGCTTTTTAAGTAATTTAGAACATTGTTTCTTATAAGATATATATTCAGAAACAGGGTCCATTTCGAGATAAAGGCGGAGGAGGGGGCAATAAAAAAAATATCGCCCAAACTTCTTCGCATTGACGGAATAATTTACTTAAAATACTGTTACTTAAGGTTAATTTTATCGTTTATTTACGCACAGGAAAATGGCCCATGAATTTTTTCTGCCATGATTTTTCCCAGAATGAGGAGTATTTTAAGTAAATTACACCGTCAAACCCAAGCGATTAGAATGACATTTTTTTCGATTCCCCTGACCTCTCTTATCACGAAATGGGACCAGATTCCGACTATATACCAACCATATAGGAAAAATACCCTAAATTACTTAAAAGGCTGATATATACGATCGCAGGTGGCAGGAGGTTGAGATGACATGTTTTTTTTGCGCGTCAGCTCTAACTTTAAGGAAAGGTTCACTATTCGTAACAACGTTATGACGTATGGAGTTATAACTATATTCCGGTAACTTAATTGTCACACCTCTTAAGAAAAAAGAACTAATCACTTACTGCTTACTATCTATCCTACATCAAAAGCGAACCATCGGTTGCTATAACAACATCCTTATTTTTATCCATAATCTGGCTTTGAATTCTGCTGTATAATTTTATTTTGCAAAATTATGGTTAATGGACAGATTTAACAAAACATGACATCAAAATTTGCCTGAAAAAGGTATACTATTTTTTATAAACACATATTTGATACAATGCCTACTTGGATTAGAATGGAGACAAATAATACCCAATATAACGTCACAATATGGGGATTTATTGGATCAATTGCTTTTGATTTTGCTAATACTTCCTATATCTCACTTATCGCTAGTTAATTAAGTTGCTTTTGTGTGCTTAGCCAGCATAGTCCCATTTATTACAACGAATAGGAATAACGATAATTACGAAACAATATTACAGGCGTTTTATGCAGCAAATTTATTTGTAACATGCTGGGCTAATAAACAAAGAGGATATCTAACGCAATAACGTCGTTTTCATTAAACCATTTCGGCTATTTCACCATGTGCAAATAAAGCTTAAAAATTAGACGGCTAATTAGTTCTTAATCTCGGTATAATTACACTAATATTTTCAAAACAGAATTTAGGATAGCTTTCGGTTAAAGCTCCGTAGGGATATTAACATCTATATCATGAAAAAATGACACGTTGAAACCCAAGGAAGATTAAATTCTGTTTACTTATTTAGCTTCTCATGTTGTCTAACTTAGCAGAAAATTCAATCTTCTATGTTGTTTGTTACAAACAAAAGACTGCTAATATTAGCATTATCTTTCTCTATGCCACAAAATTAGTTATTAACAAAAATATACCTAAGTAGGTATTTTAATTAAAATAAGGTTGTTGAGATGTCACAAAATTTACGGTATAATATTGGTTTCGCTCATGAGAATTTCACAAGATTATTATTAAATGAACTAAACAAATAATATTACTATTTAAGACAGGGGTGATCAACCAAAATGATCTTGTTGGCCACTTTGATAATAAATCATAACTGCGAGGGACGCATGTAAAATTATATATCTCCACATTAGATTTAGATCCACCATACACATTTTGTTGAACTCATAACTGTAAACTCATTAATAAAAGAGGCAATATTTTTCACATATTCACAACAATATTGTTTTAAAATCCAATTTAATTTTCTCTCATAGTTTAAACAAGTAATTTTCGAAAATATGGTTGAACAAATGTTTTTCATTAGTTTTAATTACTCTGGCGATTATAATAATCATCATCATGATCTTAAGGTAGTCAGTTCTAAGACTGGTTTGACACGTACCTGTACTGTTTCCTATTCTGAACATAAACTAGAAGATTCCACCTAATTTAGGTCTACCTCTACTCCTCTTAACTCCTGTTTCTACTTCGAATATGTCTCTGAGTAGCCCTTCATGTCTGAGAAGGTGTCCTACCAGCCTATCTTGTCTATTTCTTATTAACTTCCATAGCGCCTTTTGTTCTCCAAAAAATTAGCGACTATTATAAAATAAATATATTTTGTAAAACTACGATGAATCTTCGCTACCCCTGTCTTAAGAATTGCTTTTAAAGGAACTATACTGAGCTCAATTGAAGTATTTTTTCAAGCTGGATTGTCTACTTTTTATAATTATTCAACATAATATGGAGTTTTTATTCATCATTTAATTTTTTAAATTAACTTAACCCACTACAGATAACTTCAAATTAATGAGAAACAATTGTTGTTTCACTTCCTTGTTGGGAAGCGAACCCGGGCTCCTGGCATAAATACTAGTGCGTAGAACCAGGAGTCCGGGTTCGATTCCCGGCGAGTGAGTGACAGCAACAACAATTTTTCCTTATTTATTTGAGGTTATCTGTAGTTGGTAAAGTTAATTCAAAAAATTCATTCACTCTAATACATTAAATTGAACCCTACAATAATTTAATGTAGGTATCTCAATAAAAAGATGCTTTATTTTAATTCTGCGTCATGAATTTTCGTCAAGGCCGTGTAGATTTATCAACTCTTTTTAGTTAATAATAAAAAAGATAATTTACTTTGTTCAAATCGAGAACTCTTTCGATTTTTCTCTCGATGAACATAATTACAGATGTAGTCAGAGAAAAAATAATAAAAAATGTAAATAATAATTAAAAATTACAGTTACATCAATGTGTCAATTA
>NW_020438897.1:690831-692436 GCF_000699045.2 Agrilus planipennis
GGTATCCAGGAAGCAATTACAGTTACATCATGGCAAGGAACATTAGCATAAAAAAAAATATTAAATAATAATTTCTGCCATGTCCTTATCACTGTACTCTATGCTGAAATATTTAAATATAGATATCGGCATTGTCATAATTCCAAGGAAGGTTCTTAAATCGTTTGTACACGAAATTTAATTGAAAGTTTCAGTTATTCTCAGAAGTCCCGTTTACGAGTATATTTTCCCAATTTTCTCATAATTAAATATTTGTTCCTCTTGACAGACAATGATTCGTTAGCAATTATCAAACATAATACAAAAAAAGTCATTCTCTTTGCATTGTTCCGTCTACATGAACCTACATATGAATATATACGTATCCGTATCCGTGTAGCGGTTTAGGTAACTACAAAGATAATCCGGTTGAGCAAATGGTAGAAAACTGTTACGAAAATTTCATTGTCTCTGATCATTACCGTAATAATTAACGTACTAGAAGGTAATTCCTATCGCTCTATCTGTTAACCGCTAACATGAATAAGTAAGCCAGCAAAACCTCTCTACTGCGATAATGGTGTTCTAAAATAGCGCTAGTCGAAATTCCTAGCATTAAGTTAACAAGGGGCTCTTTTGAACACCGTACAATACGGTTACCAATACGTACCTACATGCATATGAATACACATATTGCTTGTAAAGGTAAATAAAACAGAATTTTTAATCACAAGCTGCTATTAGAAAAGCCATGATCAAAACTGGGATTACACAAAAGCGAATTTTGAACCAACAGTACCGTTGCCTATTTCAGCCTGTTTGTAAATCAAGTTCATCAATTTAGTTTTACATCAAAGAAACTTTTTTCATTTACAGTTATGCAAATATTGCTTTGAAAGTTTGTAAAATAATAATTAGTGATTTGAATCATCACCACACCATAATAATTTTGTTCTCAGTTTTGATCTTCCATCATCATTTACGCATTGTTCCAAAAATGTATAAACTTTCAGATACTTAAAAAAACACATCATCAATATATATATAGCATAATAAAAGTAATTGTACCTTAGGGAATGTAAATACCACGCTTGGTCACAGGGGCGCGGGGGACTTAGATTTTCGTCACGTAGTCAATATCCGTTAGCGAAACATTCTCTTTGCAAAAAAATAATTTAAAACCATATTTATGAATTACTACGTTAATACTAGAGGGGAAGGTAGATCTTTGCATATACTACAGTAGATCACCGAGTGGGGATGGGGGTAAAAAATAGGTCACGTGGTATGGATATATTCCCTTAGTAAAGGCTTTCGATTGTTGTCGTATCTAACTCTTCAGTAAAAACAGGTTTAAATGAAATACGTTAGATATACCTGCAATTATCAAACAATTCTAGTTTTAAAATAATTCTGTCGAAACTGCCAGACGCGGATCGCGATTTCGATCTTTTTGGATCACATCAGCGCGTCGCAGGCAGCTCCGACAGAACACAGACCATCTTTTACCCGCTGTCTTAACAGTGCGCTTTAGAAAATACTACAAATGGCGCAGTAAACGCCATCTGTAGCACGATGCTACATTTTAGGATTACGTATGCTCCAACAAGGTCCACTTGTGTGGAT
>NW_020438897.1:693123-694925 GCF_000699045.2 Agrilus planipennis
CATATGTAGTAGTATTTATAAATTAAATAATTATTAATTATTTTTCAATAAGATTGTAGTTCGGAAGTGCAGTTTGGAATTGCCCTAAAATACGCAGATCAAAATTTATTGGGTATAGGTGGGAAATGCCCAATTTGGGCAAATCCAACAATCTCCAATAGGGACCCAATTGGAGTTAGGGAATTCCAAAAAATAAATTCTACTCGGGATGTTATAGCATAGCATTCAATTTTTAATTAATAATTTGTCTAAATTGTCAGGTGTGGACGGAAAATAAGTAAACATGCGGATATAAAATGAAATTATTACTGACCCAACAGGAAATGTATGTAACATACTTACACATATGATAAATGACATTTTCTTTTATCCTGAAAGGGATCGTGATATAAAGGAAAAAAGAAACGCCATTCGTACATTCCAAACAGAGACGTCTCTAACGAGCTTTATTATATTTCAGACTAAACGCGACCTAAAGGAAGTCCCGAAAAAGTTCCGCCCTAAAAGGGCCTCGGAGAAAAGTACCCAGGTCTCAAAGCGCAGTTAGCAAGACCCCGTCAAAAATAAATAAGGTGAGTTTTTGTCCACAGTTTTCGCTCTCTTTTCTGTCCTACCTACACCACGATGCGTGGCCTGTGATAAATTATTTAACCGTCTTTGTGCTCGTGACACATGGATCGTGGCCGTCACGTCGTTACAGCTTCCTACTCCAATTAAAAAACACTTTTTAAAGTTGTCGCACGAAGTTCAAAACGGCCACGCGGAAGCGACAATGATGTGATAACATAATTTTTAAAGAGAAAAAAGGCACACGCCAACTTTCAACTTCTAATGCAGCAGTTTAAAAGAAACTGCGAGGCCATTAAAACGGTGTTACGATTAAATATAACTACATATGTATTTGATGAAAAAAGTGCTGTAAGTCCTTCCGTCTATTGGGATTCGTCAAATGGGAGGAGCCTAAAAACATGGCGCCGATTAGGGAAAATTTATCGTAGTTCCTATAGTGTACCGTGCAATTTCCAAGTTTTTAAATTACGATAAAATGATAAGTATTGACACAATATGTGATTGGGCTGACACAAAGCCTCGGAAAGGAAATTTCGTTGAAGGTGAGCGTGTTTTTAATGCCAATCACATTATAAAATTCGGAAATAACAAATCCGGAAGCTAGCCTTCAAATTCCGTCAAGTTTACTGCCTACTTTTTACAAACTTCGGATTTAAAAAGTGATTCACGTTATATAATTGGTGAGGTGATTCTGGGTGATTTAAGCAATATCATATCAATGACTTGCACGTGCAAAGCCGATTTAAGAGAACGTTGCAAACACATTATTGCAACTTTGTTGTATTGCAGCAGGTAGGTTCTTAACCTCAAAATACTTATATCGTATCACTTTATAATTTTAGTATGATTCTAGTTTTAAATATTAAGGTTATGACTGATGGCAAATACTAGCTGAAATATAATCATGTGCATTAAAATGACGTGAACAAATTTTTATTCCGGAATTCACTCCTTTGATACCTGCTTTCGTCCGAGCTTCTATTAGTTTACTTTTTTCTCCAATTTTCCGAATATATTTTGGCTGATGGTAAATACTTGCTGAAATATAATCATGTGCATTAAAATGACGTGAACAAATTTTTATTCCGGAATTCACTCCTTTGATACCTGCTGCTTTCATCCAAGCTTCTATTAGTTTACTTTTTTCTCTAATTTTCCGAATATATTTTTTACATATATAAAACGGTTAGTTTTTATTGGAAAGTAGTTAATGTAGGTGAAGAGTGAAGATC
>NW_020438897.1:695574-699015 GCF_000699045.2 Agrilus planipennis
CAAAACAGCATCACATACAAAATCATCTAAAACAGCACCAAAACGTACCGTACATAAAAATGAAAATATTGATTAATTAATACCAGTTTATCCATCAGATAAGTTTAGCTTAATGTTAACACTCCCAGTGCGCAAAGAAGTACATCACCATCGAGTAGGAAAAACTGCTGTGGGGAGGGTGGAATTTTTACCCACCTTTTGCCTAACCTAGACGAACCATTAAAGGTTTTGATCTGAGCTTTCAAAAAAGCTTCACCAATCTAGTAAGCTGAAGATTGACCTTAACTTCATCTAACATGTTATGCATCACGTACGTTACGTTACCATTATAAATGTTGCATTTAGATTATCTTCAGTAAGTCAGAGACCCATAATGGAGTAGCAAAATATTTAAAACCTAATTGATCCCTGTGTTAACTACTACAAAGATATTTTACTACGTTAGTATAACAAGTTTCTAAAGAGATAATTAAGTAACATAATGCATGTAGAGTTCTATAATCTTTTAAGTTTAAAGTCAACAACCTAGAACAAAAAGTACGCACTTGACTTCAATTCCACTTTACCACAAGTGAGTGTTTCATTACTGCTTATTATTGTGTGTCACAGCAGCTGCAACATTCCAAGTACAATAATTAAGAAATTAAAAACTAATGTTACCGCGTCGTTCCAGGTTCTTTTATGCTACTGAGAACACGCACCCCTCCCCCCCACACACACAACACACACACGCGCTCGCGCGCGCTCACTTTCTTCCGAAAAGGTTCCAGAAACACAATGTCCAATACCCCCATCCAAGACGAATGAATAATTTTGTAGTAATTTCAAATATTGTATAAATAAAAAATCTACTCAGTTGTTTTTTTTTCAATTTCAATATTGGTTAGATCTTGTAAAATTTTAACACATTTTCGAAAACAAAAAAAGGCAAATGATTCAATTTGTAAGATTTGACTAAATGATAAACCATTAATTACTCAATATCTGGTATCGTACGGGATAAAGCAATTTCGTGTTTAATTTTTTTCCAATCATGACGTTTAAGCAGATTTAAATTCGATTCGAAATTCAATTAATGGAAACTGTCGGTAACCAAGTTCGAGTTTATTTTTTGTTTTGTTAACGCCAGTAACAAAGTCCCTGCTTCGGATTTAGACACGATTGGATGACTTCAAATGACTGTTTCGAAACTGTATTTCTTTTTTCCACGTTGACTTTTAAAGGTCTAATGGCTTGGTGCACGCGGTTTTCCGTTAAAGTACCTTAATTTTCACTTTGTTGTCAAAGAAATTCGAGTAAAAAACAAAAGAAAGGGTTTTTTGTTACACAAGCCATTAATCATTTACTGAATAGAGTCTCTTGAAAGTAAGATTGCAAGTAGGTATACAATGGTTTAGACATTGATCAAAAAAGTCAAATAATAATTAACCAGTAAAAGAAATATGGAATCGCTGCTTGAAATTCCTTATGCAAATTAGTACTGAGTGAAAATAGTCTTTGATCTTGCAGTTTTGTTTTGGATCTGCACATTTAGTAAGACCAAGATAAAGACCAAGACTGGATTCACATGTACGTGTACGTATAATATGAGACAGAGAAAAGCGACATCTTTCTGCAACGACGTAAACAGCTAACAATTACACATATTTTTTTAAGTTGCTACAAAATGACTGTTACGATGTATTTCTACAAAATTACAATTCAAACAATAAGATGGAACGTAAGGACTAATAACCAAACGGATTCGTCTTTAAAACTTGGTTCTCGTAAAAAAGGCCTTTGCAGTATTTATCTCACAAAAATTATAAAAAAGGCAAATTATATGTTGTCAACGTCATAAGCTCGTCAGTCCTAAGACTGGTTGGACACGCATCTCCACTCATTCCTATCCTAAGCTAATCTTCGCATTTCCCACATTTATAACTATTTGTGAACAGTAATCTAATCTAGATCTACTTCTATTTCTTTTAATTTTGTACATAATACTCAAACCTTTTTGTATGTTGTTTGACATATCATTAGAAAAGCTTACGGTTACAGGAAACTTAAAAAATACCGTACATATAGGTACATGTTCATTCAAGAACTTTAGAATTAGAAAAGCTTCATGAACAATAAAGAATAGAAAACGCAGGGATCGTTGCGCGATGAGAGGCTGGGTATCAAGTTTAGTATTGTCCATAAACATAACTTTAACGCTGCGAGATATATATGTTTTTTTGTATAGTAACAGATAAAGGTTCACACTAACACGGTACGTTTTTGGTTTTCAATAATACGGTCATTAAAAGCTCTTACAAGTGATTAAAGTTGGTGTTTCTTGTAGGACAAGTATTTTCGATAGAAATTAAAAAACTAAAAAGTGGCCTTCGACAGGCTTTAGAAGAAAGCTGTGTCTATCTTACTAGAAAATTTCAAACCTCTGTTCTAAACATTAAACTCATGACATCTAGAAGCGATATGCATGTTTTTACTCTACGTCGCATGTACTACTGAATCCCCTTAATGTATCGCCATCTATTGAGTATGTACTGTTGGTACGTGCCGAGGCAGCTTTTATAAATGATGTAACCGAGTATACAGAGAAGGATTCGGTATTATTTTTTAACTTATCGGCATCTTTTAAGTACTGTTGACTCGTGCCGAGGCGACTTTTATAAAATATGTGACCGAGTGGACTAATTCAAAATTCAACACAAGAAAAAATCACTAAATTTTTTAAACCATTGTCTAAATGTGATTATAACGATTAATTTTAATTGCGAATTTCTCAATAAATTGATTTTATTCTGATACATATTGGTTTTATTTTGGAACCTTAGAACGTATTCCCTATGATTCCATAAGTACTAATTACCATTCTATTGTATATCCACGGTTTCTGTATTCGCGGCATATTTATGGAACGTATACACCGCGAATGAAGAGCTTCTACTGTAATTAAATTACTAATTGATTCTTTCAGTTTCAATTACGTACTCTTAAATTATGGTCTAGAGAGAGATCTTTACAATTTGATTTTAAATGCGGTTTCCGCGTCCAATTGTATACCTGCACCGTTCAAAATAAGAAAGTAAAGCACGCCACCTTGAGTTTCGTGTCCATTATAAATCTTAAACTTCTTAACTATTTGTAATCTTAGACGTGTTAAATGAACCTGCAGGAATTAATTAAAACTTTTGAGCTCGTGATGCCGAAGTTCACGATCGTTTCTTTAGCTCCTTGAAAATTAGCTCCACTTGCAGTTACGGCCGACGCAAACCGATAATATGCTGACATCTATAATGTAAATTGTTCGAAAACTTTACCACAAACCACGGTACGGTCGTAATACAGGAAGGGACTTCAGTTTTCACAGGCAAATGACAAGTGTATTTCTCGGGACAAGTTTTAAAACTTCTTAAGAAGCAATTTACAAAATTAATTACCGAACTTGTGCCC
>NW_020438897.1:700968-718960 GCF_000699045.2 Agrilus planipennis
AAACCTGATTGATCCCTGTGTTAACTACTACAAAGATATTTTACTACGTTAGTATAACAAGTTTCTAAAGAGATAATTAAGTAACATAATGCATGTAGAGTTCTATAATCTTTTAAGTTTAAAGTCAACAACCTAGAACAAAAAGTACGCACTTGACTTCAATTCCACTTTACCACAAGTGAGTGTTTCATTACTGCTTATTATTGTGTGTCACAGCAGCTGCAACATTCCAAGTACAATAATTAAGAAATTAAAAACTAATGTTACCGCGTCGTTCCAGGTTCTTTTATGCTACTGAGAACACGCACCCCTCCCCCCCACACACACAACACACACACGCGCTCGCGCGCGCTCACTTTCTTTCGAAAAGGTTCCAGAACCAATACCCCCATCCAAGACGAATGAATAATTTTGTAGTTATTTCAAATATTGTATAAATAAAAAATCTACTCAGTTGTTTTTTTCTGAATTTTAATATTGGTTAGATCTTGTAAAATTTTAACACATTTTCGAAAACAAAAAAAGGCAAATGATTCAATTTGTAAGATTTGACTAAATGATAAACCATTAATTACTCAATATCTGGTATCGTACGGGATAAAGCAATTTCGTGTTTAATTTTTTTCCAATCATGACGTTTAAGCAGATTTAAATTCGATTCGAAATTCAATTAATGGAAACTGTCGGTAACCAAGTTCGAGTTTATTTTTTGTTTTGTTAACGCCAGTAACAAAGTCCCTGCTTCGGATTTAGACACGATTGGATGACTTCAAATGACTGTTTCGAAACTGTATTTCTTTTTTCCACGTTGACTTTTAAAGGTCTAATGGCTTGGTGCACGCGGTTTTCCGTTAAAGTACCTTAATTTTCACTTTGTTGTCAAAGAAATTCGAGTAAAAAACAAAAGAAAGGGTTTTTTGTTACAGAAGCCATTAATCATTTTCTGAATAAAGTCTCTTGAAAGTAAGATTGCAGGTAGGTATACAGTGGTTTAGACATTGATCACAAAAGTCAAATAATAATTAACCAGTAAAAGAAATATGGAATCGCTGCTTAAAATTCCTTATGCAAATTAGTATTGAGTGAAAATAGTCTTTGATCTTGCAGTTTTGTTTTGGATCTGCACATTTAGTAAGACCAAGATAAAGACCAAGACTGGATTCACATGTACGTGTACGTATAATATGAGACAGAGAAAAGCGACATCTTTCTGCAACGACGTAAACAGCTAACAATTACACATATTTTTTTAAGTTGCTACAAAATGACTGTTACGATGTATTTCTACAAAATTACAATTCAAACAATAAGATGGAACGTAAGGACTAATAACCAAACGGATTCGTCTTTAAAACTTGGTTCTCGTAAAAAAGGCCTTTGCAGTATTTATCTCACAAAAATTATAAAAAAGGCAAATTATATGTTGTCAACGTCATAAGCTCGTCAGTCCTAAGACTGGTTGGACACGCATCTCCACTCATTCCTATCCTAAGCTAATCTTCGCATTTCCCACATTTATAACTATTTGTGAACAGTAATCTAATCTAGATCTACTTCTATTTCTTTTAATTTTGTACATAATACTCAAACCTTTTTGTATGTTGTTTGACATATCATTAGAAAAGCTTACGGTTACAGGAAACTTAAAAAATACCGTACATATAGGTACATGTTCATTCAAGAACTTTAGAATTAGAAAAGCTTCATGAACAATAAAGAATAGAAAACGCAGGGATCGTTGCGCGATGAGAGGCTGGGTATCAAGTTTAGTATTGTCCATAAACATAACTTTAACGCTGCGAGATATATATGTTTTTTTGTATAGTAACAGATAAAGGTTCACACTAACACGGTACGTTTTTGGTTTTCAATAATACGGTCATTAAAAGCTCTTACAAGTGATTAAAGTTGGTGTTTCTTGTAGGACAAGTATTTTCAATAGAAATTAAAAAACTAAAAAATGGCCTTCGACAGGCTTTAGAAGAAAGCTATGTCTATCTTACTAGAAAATTTCAAACCTCTGTTCCAAACATTAAACTCATGACATCTAGAAGCGATATGCATGTTTTTACTCTACGTCGCATGTACTACTGAATCCCCTTAATGTATCGCCATCTATTGAGTATGTATTGTTGGTACGTGCCGAGGCAGCTTTTATAAATGATGTAACCGAGTATACAGAGAAGGATTCGGTATTATTTTTTAACTTATCGGCATCTTTTAAGTACTGTTGACTCGTGCCGAGACGACTTTTATAAAATATGTGACCGAGTGGACTAATTCAAAATTCAACACAAGAAAAAATCACTAAATTTTTTAAACCATTGTCTAAATGTGATTATAACGATTAATTTTAATTGCGAATTTCTCAATAAATTGATTTTATTCTGATACATATTGGTTTTATTTTGGAACCTTAGAACGTATTCCCTATGATTCCATAAGTACTAATTACCATTCTATTGTATATCCACGGTTTCTGTATTCGCGGCATATTTATGGAACGTATACACCGCGAATGAAGAGCTTCTACTGTAATTAAATTACTAATTGATTCTTTCAGTTTCAATTACGTACTCTTAAATTATGGTCTAGAGAGAGATCTTTACAATTTGATTTTAAATGCGGTTTCCGCGTCCAATTGTATACCTGCACCGTTCAAAATAAGAAAGTAAAGCACGCCACCTTGAGTTTCGTGTCCATTATAAATCTTAAACTTCTTAACTATTTGTAATCTTAGACGTGTTAAATGAACCTGCAGGAATTAATTAAAACTTTTGAGCTCGTGATGCCGAAGTTCACGATCGTTTCTTTAGCTCCTTGAAAATTAGCTCCACTTGCAGTTACGGCCGACGCAAACCGATAATATGCTGACATCTATAATGTAAATTGTTCGAAAACTTTACCACAAACCACGGTACGGTCGTAATACAGGAAGGGACTTCAGTTTTCACAGGCAAATGACAAGTGTATTTCTCGGGACAAGTTTTAAAACTTCTTAAGAAGCAATTTACAAAATTAATTACCGAACTTGTGCCCTGCAAGTCGTAATGTATCAATCTCGAGTCTGTAGACAAATATAAATACCAAACTAAATGAAACAACTCTCATTTCACGTGAATACATAAAATTTGAAGTTTGGCAGAAACTTCTTTAAAAGGATCATTAATTCGGAATGCCTATCCCACTTATTTCTTGCAATTTACCGCAAGAGCTTCGGTGTTAATAAATAATTGATCTTAATCCCACAGTGTGCCGAATGTTTATTCTGCAACATTTAATCGAAAATGTGTATGATTAACATAATTACCGATTATTTTATACAGTGTGTTAAGGTCGATGCCATAAGGGAAGCTTTTTTATTATTGGTGTTATGAAAAAAAGTTACTTTTGATAAAAATTTCTGTATTGTCTAAAACCCAGAATAAAAAAATCGATATACCATTGCAACAATGAGAGTCCATGTTGCACAATCTTATAAACAAAAGTAATTTTATTTGATTGCTTGGGATTATAAGGTTTATTAAATTTGATAAATATTTAAAAATTTATTACATTTACCAAATTTAGAAGCGATTATACATATATGTATAACAAATATGCTGCTATGCAAGCGAAGAAAAAGTGGGGAATGAACGAATATAATGTTAAAAGACGAAAAATTAGAAGAAGTGGCTAATTTTCGGTATCCAGGAAGCCAAATAAGTCAAAATGGAAGAAGCAGTTTAGATATAAAAGATAGGATAGCGCACGGTGGAGTCGCCTTCAATAAAAAAAAGTCACTTATATCCTTGTGAAACAGTTAATTTATAAATTCAGGCGAATGATGAAAGTTAGAAATGAAGTGGTATTAGAAAGCATAGAATAGAAGTCTCTGTAGATGTTAATAAAGAAATAGGCGAAATAGATTGGTAGTATACCTTCTCAGACATGAAGGGCTAGTCGGATTACTAGTCACAAATAGTTAAGGATGTGGGGTGTTCTAGTTTTTGATAAATGATAAGATTAACTCGGGATAAGAAAAAGTGGAGGTGTATTTTCAACAAGTCTTGGGATTACCTTACCTTATAATGATGACACATACCCAGCAATTGTACATGCATCACCAATTTAATCACATCACGAATAGTAAATAAATGCACCACTCAAGTTTCTTTTATTATATGTAATGTCATTTCATTAGGAATTTAATATAGAACAAATGGTCTGTCTCTTTATAAAAAGAAGGAAGCGTTACTCTTTAACATCTTAGAGAAAAAGTTGTGGTATGAAGGACGTCTCTACGCCAAAACGGAAATTCTAGAAGAACTAAAGTAAAACAACGAAAGTTAATTATTTACAACCCTGTTCACAAATATACCCAAAGTTATCTCTAAATGCGTTTATCATATGAAAGATCGCTTTTACTATGATATGTATCTAGATGTACCATTTTATACTAGTTTAAAAAATTACTTTTATAACTAGTGTACGGTACATGCATAGTTATTATTGTAATCAGTCTTTTTTTATCTGTCCAAACACATTCTGTATTTAAACAGATTCTATTAATCAAAATTAACATTATTGAAATTTATGACAGTATTTATTCAATGCTTTATAACAGCAAAATCGAGCTGCAGTTAATGCCTAGACCCGCACGCCATTGTAACCACTCATCGCTCAAAAAGTCATTCCACTGCTCTGTCACAATTAATAAAAACGACTCCAATCTAGCAATCCGTTATTCAGCAGCCGTATAATGCGAAATGGCATTCGCAAATTTATCAAATGTCAATATTATAGATACGTTTAGAAATAACGATTTTCGAATTAATTTTCGATTAATGGTAATTAGTACATTCGAACATAAAATAGCCATATGGATACTGTTTTAAACATATGTAGTAGTTACTACAGTAGTAAGGCAATTTGGCTAACTTACATTAGTCAATAAAATGCGAGTAAAAGAGAATAGGAAACAAAAATAAGACATAAAGACGCGCGTTACGATGTTTTCCTTTAGATTTTTTAAATTTTATGAAATATCAATAACCTTGGTCATGCTGAAAAAAATTAATATAATACAATTAGGTATTAAGTTCATACACATGCATCTCGTCTTGTAAATCTATGTTCTAACCGTTTTAGTTACAATTAGAAATATCAAAATTATATTCTCCTTTTCTTGCGTTTCTTTTTCTAATCACTTGAAAAATTAAAGCCAAAAGCAACTAACTGTTTTCTTATTAGTGTAAGGCTTTTTGGAGGCTAAAACGTCAAATAAACAAAATAAAATCAATGTTTAGGCAGATATAACGTAAATTATGCAAATATATATCAGCCTTAAAGAGTTTTACTTACACTCAGTGCAAAACGTCGGCATACGGTATTTTTAGATGGACTAGAGCGGTTGGCATAAATATGCGACTAGTACCTACACATTTATATTACCTACTTATTTTGAAATATTTGAAAATTTTTCGAAATTGAATTTATATACTATCTACATAAGACGATCGATTGACTGTGATATTTTCACTAACCAAGTTCGGAAACAATTTTTATTTTATAACCCTAAACTTAATCAAAAAGTTGATAACTGCAGTTGCCCGGAGCTCCCAGCGCAGTTGTTAATTCCAATTCTTGGGTCCTTCGGAATAAAAAAGTCTAGAATTACTTTTTGAAACACTTAAAAGTTAACAAGCAACGAAGTTGCTTCATAGTAGCGTTGGCTAAATGCCCAGTGCGATACTGCCTTCCGAGCTATTATTATCACGCGAAAAAAAAAAAAGAAAAATATGTCTGCGACTTTGCAAATTGTCCATGTTCACGGTGCAAAGATAAATTCCAACCGAAATCCAGGGAGAAAACACAAATCTCTTTGTTGCAGTTCAGGAATCTTCTTATTTACGAAATATATAGGTGGATGTACAAAACAACAAAAAACATAAAACATACAGCTCTGTAAGAGACGATGGGTTTAGTACGAGCCTATTTTTAACCACGAAGTTTTTGGTGAAGCGAAGAAGACGATGTAGAAATGGATCGATGTCTATTGCCTACATGCAATTAGTGATGAGCAAAATTTGTATTGGTCTTGCGAAAATGTAAGACCAAAGACTGTCTTTATACTAGCAACGCCAACACTAAAAGCGAATGAACAAAACTAAGACTAAAACCAAGACTGAACGAACAAGACAGAGACTAAAACCAAGACGGCATATGCAAGACCAATATTACATACGTAAGACTATGCAAAAAATTATTACTTCCTGTGGATTTATGAGTTAAACTATTTGAAGCAACTTTAGCATATTCTTTTCTTGTAATAAAACATTTTCAGCATTTGAAATTTTCAGTTTGGTTTACTAAATTTTAACACTGAATATAAAACTTTACCACTGTTTGAAAAAGGGGGATCTACAAGAATGTCGTCGGAGTATGTGTTCTCTGTTTCTATGTGTGGATAATAATGTTTAAAATACATAGACAAACCAATGCGATATTCTTTTACTTTTTTCACGTACTTTGAACTCAATTTATGCGTTGAAGGAAGGAGAAATTTAACGAGCAAGTTCAAGGCTTCTTTGCATATCATCATCATCATAAGGTCGTCAGTCCTAAGACTGATTGGACACGCACCTCCACTCTTTCCTATCCTGCGCTAATCCTCTTATTTCCCTATAACTAGAACTACCCATATCTTTAACTATTTGTGAACAGTGATCTAATCTAGGTCTACCCCTCCTAACTTCCGCTTCTGCCTCTAATATGTCTCTGACTAGACCTTCATGACTGAGAAGGCGTCCTACCAACCTATCTCGCCTATTTCTTATTGACTTCCATACAGTGCATTGTTCTCCTATTCTTTCTAATACCTCTTCATTTCTAACTTTCTCTACCATACCGACGATATCCTCATCATCCGCCTATAACACCACATTTCGAACGCTTCTAACCTTTTTTTTTCGCCGCTCCCACTGTCCATGTTTCGCTCCCGTACAACGCCGTGCTCCAAACATACACCTTTAACAACCTTTTTCGAATTTCTAAATTAACCGTTCGCGAGCATAGAAGTGACTTCTTTTCATTAAAGGCGACACGACCCTGCGCTATCCTCTGCTTTATATCCCTACTACTCCATCCGTCCTGACTTATCTGATTTCCTAGATACTTAAAATCAGTCACTTCTTCTAATTTTTCGTCTCCTGTCATATTCGCCTTTCTCTACTTTTTCTTCCCTTGCAAACCAGTATTTTTGTTTTACTTTTATTTATTTTCATACAGTACTGATCTGTCAATACCGCTTCCATTTTATTTAAAGCTATCACTAACTCCTCCTTGCTAGATGCTAATGCTGCTATTTAATCTGCAAAGGGGAGGTAGTGTACAAAGATAAAACTTAGACCATATGGGGAGGAATAAATGTTTAAAAACTGACTAAAATACGATTCATACAGAACACATGCACCCCGGGATCCATACATAAGCCGACTTCTATGTTCTTATACTTAAACATTGTTTACTGCAACTTTCATTTGAGATTTGGATTTTTGTAAAAAAAGAAATATTGAATTTTCCACAGTTTTATTCGCGACTTTTGTGACTTAGACTACGTTCAAAAATAACTATTTTATATCTACGTAGGTTATTTTATTTTTATAACTTCCGTTGAAATTAAAAGATTACTAGTACGTATATAGAAAAATTTTTCTTTTCTACCCTTCTTTATTTTTGCTTACCATTTATAATAATGTTAATTCCTAGTCACGAAAAATATTAGTGACGTGTGTTTATTTTCCTAAAATTTCGCTATATCACCAAAAATGACTTTATATCTTTCAGTGGGGGTAACTTTATTTGTCAGTTTGACCCACGCGTCCGTATATTTCGGCTGTTTTGTTGCCAATTTTAATTCATCCCACTCGATTGAATGTTGCCAACGTGACAGGTTAATCAGTGAAAAATTTAGTCAAGTAGCAATTGTCTATTGTTCGACGGCAGGAGGTTTGCCATCCTGAGAAAAGGATAAATTTAGATCGTCAATGACCGCATTTCGTTTATAGAATTTTGTCGCGTTAATTCAGTTAAAGACTAGTTTTATCACTGTTGGGACAGTGTAATGTTCATTTACGTATCATTCTTTGAATATTTGTAAGTAAGTTTGCAAGAACAAAGTATTTTGCATTAGCTTTGCTTCCAATTATGGCGATGCATATATTAACATTAAATGCTTCGATAAACAATTAAAATCAGGCTTGAAACTATTTCTCTCAATAAAACTCATTGATTCGATGCTTTAATAATGAACTTCGTCCTTCGATTTTATTTCGAGAATTTCCATTAAAATTCAAATTGGTTTGATAATTACTTTCTCTGAAGTTTTGCGCTTATGTACCTAGTAAAGCTCCGGAATTAAAACTTAATGGACATTAAATTGTACCCTGTAGTTATCCACATTTGCAAATCCTTTAAGATGAATTTCACAAACAAAAAGTTTACCAACAGTAGGTACATTTTGTTGCATCTATTGTATATGAACTTACCTATGTAAGAACTTTTCCGAATACACTTAAATCCGGACAAAGGAAAGGTTTTCTCCATTTCTCTTTGTTCTAATCTAAAAATGAAATAGCTTTGTAATGGAGTGAACTGTTTGCGTCTCAATTTATCTAGGAACCTGGGCACATACATATGTAAGTACGTGCTTGTACACAATCGAAAACATTTCTCTTTGTCTTCGCAGCCATGTATATAATAAACATCCCTAACGTTTCTTTTTAATATTTTGTAACACAATCTCCTAAAATTTGTTTACTTGATCCTTTTAACTCAAATAAAAATTAAAAATGTTAAAACTGTAGTTACGGAAATCATTTTAAATTAAACTAATTCTCATTAAATGATAACATATTTTACAATGCTTTAGTTAGTACCAATTAACAGTTTGTTCCTCCTCGTTCTAATATTTCCAAGAAATAACAGGGTGTAATATTATTTAACAATTTAGTCGGATTTTGTGGTCTATAAATAGCAGTAATAACCAGAGACGAAAGTATCGACATTTCAGAAAAGGTTGAAAGGTCACATAAAAAAAGCAGTTAAGCACCTGTGTTTGTGCCTCAACCTCCATTATCACTGTTATCATGTTTCTTTAATACGCAGATTTTTAGATCGCCGGAATTTTGTTTATGAATCATCTCTGTCTAATAAAATTTACAAATTTCCTTGCTCAAAAAATAATAAACTGCGAGAAAAAACTTTTATAAAAAATGGAGACAAGAGACCAAACGAATTTTAATCACGGACACTCGCGTTATAAGCGATAAACGATTAAAAACACAAATGCGAGACACCGAAATAACAAAGCTATAATAAAGCTCAGCATATAATTGGATTCGTTAAACCTCAACCTAATTTCATCATTTCTTCACCTTGCGACGGTAATATCGCAATCGTTAATATATTAACAAATATAGATACTTACTTTAACTATTTTTTGAAATTAATTATACATATTATAATACATATCTATACATAACCGTTGAAATCTATATCTATAAGTATAACCTGGATCGTAGCTAAGCACGAACATCAAGAATTAATCCTCTGAGTACTTTTGAATACCTGCTCAATAATTTCGATCTTAAATTATATTCACGTCTAAGGATGCCAACGCCTGGCAAACAAGCTATAACATTTGGTAAAAACTTCCTAATATTTTTATGTTGTATTGATTTTATACGAAATATTTTCGAGTATTTCACTTTTGTATAGCATAAAATAGCAAATAGCGACCAATATTTGTACCCTTATAAAATTCATCATCATCATCATCATCATTTCTCTAAAACTACAACAACCCACATCCTTAACTCTTTGCGAACAGAAATCTTATACAGGTCTACCTGTACTCCTCTTAACTTCTGTTCCTGCCTCTAATATGTCTCTGAGTAGACCTTCATGCCTGAGAACGTGTCCCACCAACCTATCTCGCCTATTTCTTATTGACTTCCATAAAGTCCTCTGTCCTCCTGTTCTTTCTAATACCTTTTCATTTCTCACCTTCTCTATCCGCGGTATCCTCACACCACATTTCGAACGCTTCTAGCCTTTTCTTTTCCGTCGCGCCCACCGTCCATAGTTCGCACCCGTACAGCGCCGCTCTCCAAACATACCCGTTTAACAATCTTTTTCAAATTTCTAAATTAACCGTTCACGAGTATACAAGTGATTTCTTTATATTTGAAGGCGACTCGATCCTGTGCTATCCTCTGCTTTATATCCCTACTACTCCATTTGTCCTGACTTATCTGACTTCCTTGATACCCAAAATCGGTAACTTCTTCTTCCGTCTCCTATCTTTATATTCGCTCTTTCCCTACTTTTTCTTCCCTTGCATGCCAGTATTTTTGTTTTACTTTTATTTATTTTCATACAATAATGTTTTGTCAATAACGCTTCCATTTAATTTAAAGCTATCTCTAACTCCTCCTTGCTAGATACTAATACTGCTGTATCATCTGCAAATATAAGCATACTAATCTTTTACCGCTTTATATCTATCCCTACAGTTGCACTGTCTTTAATGATGTTGATCGCGTATTCGATGTGTACATTAAGAAGTAGCGGCAAATCTTAAATAATACGCATTTGTACTTTTGCATGTAACAATAACAAGGAACTGTACAATAATAAATATTCATTTAACTCTAATTTTCAATAATTAGTTTCTTAGTAAATAGATATTATTTTGAATAAAAAAAAGTATTCGTCTTTTTATATAGCTACTATATTTGACAATAACCTTCTTCTCTGAATAATTTTTAGCAAATTTTTGGTCCCAATTAAAGAACTACCCTCCTCAAAAACATTCAGACCATTATTGTGTTGAAGCCTTTTCATTTTTTACTGGCTAACGCCAACAGTTATAACCTGCTCACCTACTTGATCATTTAATGGTTTATCAAAGAAATAAATTCCTACATACTCTGCTATAATTATCAAGTTCCTATACAAAGAATTGTTAACCTCCTCGTCATGCGCTACGCATATGCGATGGCCACTAAGTGGTACATATTTAAAATTAACCTCTGACGTCACATTCGACGCCCGTACTGTAATCAAATCCGACGTCGACGTCGCAAGTAAACCAAACCTGCAATTGTGGACAACCAATAAGAAGGCCCAAGTTATTTTAATAAATTCAGCCCAAGAGACAACCGTGTATAACAGTCCAAAAATGCTTTTGATTTCGTGATCGTTTTCGTAAATTGGTTTTCGGAAAAAGAAAAAATTCCATACAAAAGTTTCAGAAAATTATTGAAAAGTGCATTTTTTGTTGTCGCAGATAACATGGAGCAGTTCGAACAACTGTTAACATGTGCCATCTGCCTGGACCGATACAGGAACCCGAAATTGCTTCCATGTCAACACAGCTTCTGCATGGAACCATGTCTGGAAGGACTAGTTGACTACGTCAGGAGACAGGTAAAAGCATCTTCAGTAAATCATACTCCTTATCACTAAATTATTTTCAATATTGAAGTTTCCCGTTTTGTTCATTCCCACAAACAGTTTTAACTCGATTATAAGAAATAGTAGGTATAGGTAAAGTTTTGTTTAAAATATGTAACTAACTAAAATAAACAAGGTCTATAATTGCTCTGTAATAAAACTGTTTTATTATAATAAACTAAATCGAAAAAAATTGATGCTGCTGTATGTACCTATTTTACATTTAAATTTATTTGCTTATTTGAAAGGTATTAAAAGTAAAATTTTTATATGAACCAATCTAAACAACAAAAAATATTTCAAAATCGTTAAGCATTCCATCCTAAAAATAGATAGCGTTTCAAAAATGGTTTATTTGTCAACAACTATGCAATCTATTATTGGAACTGTTGCTAGACAAATAGGTATACCTATAGAAACGTACATTTTTGAAAAATGTTTTGCACTATATTTTAACGTTCGTTACTGAAACGTTTTGTCTCATAAATATACCAACTCCAATGGTATTATGACAATAAAAGGTAATGTTTCAGCAGGGCTGCTGTTCCATTCGTTATTTAAGAAAATCATGAAATGAAAATAAGTAAAATTAGTCCAAATTGTTTAGATTAAATTTTGTACTAGATATTTTTATAAAAATGATATTGATAATCTACATACTAACTTCCATATTTTGCATGCTAATACTAGAACTTAATATATAGGTATATACCATTTATTTAAATCTGGTTTGATAAAATGAAAAGCATTCTTAAATACTTGAAGACAATTACAGCGAGGCATGTAAATATAAACTTTTTACTTATTTACCAGATTTACTTTATGAAGTTAAAAACTAAGTACGTAAGTTTTTATGTGAAAAGCGCTAAAATGGCTAAACATTTTACACGAACACGGTAAGTAAAAAATAGCATTAAAATGCTTCAATATTGCTCCAACATAACTTAATTTAACGCTTTTCCACGCAAACAATTTGTAACAAATATTGCACGGTGATTTTTCTATTTCAAGGGAACGACTTTTTTTATAGTTCCCTTCTACTTTTTTCTTCGTCGAGGTAAATATATTGTGGGAATGGATGTTTTTATTTTTTTTAAGATGTTTGCACTTTTCTTAAAAAAAGAAAGAAAAGAATGCTCTTAAACATCATTTTTATGGTTAAATATGGGTAGATATTTTTATACCGATTTTATTGCAATTTTTTGCACAAAAACACTCGCAATTGGAGTACTAAACAAAACAATCGTTTTAGTATGACCACTGAAATTATAAAGTCTATCTAATCGTATCTTTTTCAGGTGAAATGTCCAGAATGCAGGGCAGAGCACAGAATACCGTATCAGGGAATCCAAGGATTTCCTACAAATGTAACACTTCAACGCTTTTTGGAACTTCATATTGAAATAACGGGCGAACTACCTGACCCGACGAGTGGTCAGGTCATGGAAAGATGTAACGTATGTTCAGAAAAAGCATATTGCAGTTATTGCCACCACTGCGAAAAGAAGGTTTGCCCGGATTGCAAAGGAGCTCACATGGACATATTACGAAGGGAAATAACGAGAATAAACAATCAAATTCGACGAAGTATTCACCGCTTACAAGATTCACTTTCATTGGTTGAAAAGAATACACAGAATATCCAAGTTAATTGTCTTTCAGTTTCTGAAGAAGTAGAAGAAATTTACAGGCGCCTATCAAAAGCTCTCAAAGACAGGACGGATTACTTAAGAGGTGAAATAGATAGGTATTTAGGAACTGAACTGCGAGGTCTCACTGGCCTTAAAGATAATTTAGAACAAGAAATATCTAATATACTAAGCAACTGTGATCTAGCTGACAAGCACATAA
Organism: Agrilus planipennis; assembly: GCF_000699045.2. Classification (NCBI taxonomy): domain Eukaryota; kingdom Metazoa; phylum Arthropoda; class Insecta; order Coleoptera; family Buprestidae; genus Agrilus; species Agrilus planipennis. The sequence continues at coordinate 714,319 of NW_020438897.1, forward strand.
CCGAAAACGCGGATTGGGATGACTGCGAATTAATGGATGCCAAAGAGATATTCCTTAGAACTGTAGAATTTATTAGAAATTTCGAATATGAAAATTCTGACTATAGTAGAAAAGTCAGACTGATATTGGCGCATGATCCTAATCAGCTGGTGCTGCATGTTGCTGGTTTTGGTGATCTCAACATAGCTAATTTACCTTCATTTGGACAAACGTCAAGTGCTCTTCAACCATCAACGCCAGGCTTGATGAGATCCAAAAGCGATCACAGACTCGCAACACAGTTTCGACAACAAGAGGAAAGAAGCGGGTATGATAGAGGTTACGGCGAAGGAGGGCAAGAAGAACTGCCTTTAGGTGGTAGAAAGTTTGGAGATAGGCACATTAAACCTGCTGTTGATAAGTACGATCGTTACAGTCGAAGTGGTGCCGCAGATTATGGAGATGATTACGAAGAAGGCGTGAGACCGAGTAGAAATAGATATCGTTCGAGATTCACTCGCCACGCTGCCGGAGATAATGATTCAGATGCTGAACAGAGCAGCAGAGGAGTCAGATTTTCCGAACATCAACAGAAAGAAAGAGAACGCTCTTTAGATACTGAAGAAGTAACGCGTGGACCACTCAGTGGAATTCAGAGGTTAGCAGATTCTCCAAGAGTAATGAAGAAGTTGCAGGACTTCGAAACCAATAAGAAAAAGGAAAAAGATGCTCCACCACCAACGCAGCCTACCATTCAACCAAAAGTTGCTCCAAAGAAACCTCCAACCACTAGGCAAGTTAGCGAAGAAGACGAAATATCGAAAATAAAAAAACAAAACAAGGGTGCAACCACATCTGCGACAGAAACAACGGAGACACGACCTCCGGCACCAGAACGCGTGGCTGCTTTAAAAAGGGAGGAAACAGAGGATAGACACGGAAATAGGAAAACTCCCGCCTCAGAGGTGAGTGATGAGCCGTAACCTCTACAGTACCTGACTAGATGTAGTAGAATGAATATTTTTTTGTTATTTACCTATTGTTATTGCTTGCCGTATTTTAAATAACCTTCTTACCTGACAAATTAAAAACATATATACGTTTCGATCACACGTTGGCATATTTCCACTCTGACTCTGTAAAATGCACTCTGTTGATACAAACACCGAAATTCAAAACTTATCTTGGAGCCTCCCTCTGCCCTCTTTGTTTGTGTGTGAAGCATGAAGATCGAATGTTCATCTAATACACTGTTTTCTTCAGGCGGTAACGAGCGAAGAAGAATCCGACGTGTCTGTTAGCACTTTGCAGGCGCGTAAGCAAGCGCAGCAGCAAACCAAAACAGCAACTCCTCCAGCAAGAAGACCGTCAGTAGAAACGCCTCCGGTGGTGCACAAAAAAACACGATCGACTAGCTCCGATTCGAGTGCATCTACCGAATCTTCTGGATCTTCAAGCGCTGTGCGTAACACCGGCGCAGCTTACACAACCGAAGAGGTTAAACAAAAAATTCTTTCTAAAGGAACTGCCGAAAATGTCGCCGACAGTCAGAAAACGAAAAGTGTAGCACCAACTGCAACAACCCAGAAACCGTTCCAAAGTAGATTTTTGCCAAACAGACAACCTACTACTCCAGCAGCTATAACTAAAGAGGAAGAGGACGAAAGTGAAACATCATCAGAAGAAGAAACAGAAACTGAAGAGGAAACAGACAACGAATCAACATCTAAACCGCCTGATAAGTCAATGGCCAATACGGATATAGGGGCCCTGTTAGCAAGAAGCGCTCAGGCACGTGACAACACTTCAGAAGCATCAATACGAAGCGTTAACCGAGATTCTCCGACTGGAAGATATCGTTCCAAGCCAGCGGAAGAAGACTACAGCTACAGCAGTAGAGCTCTTAACAAAAGTAAGACCACGTCAGGAGTTCAAAATGATGACGATTCAAAATACGGTTCCACATACTCAACTCCAGATGATGATAAATATTCAAGCAGCAGATCTAGGTATGCAGCTTTAAAAGATAGACGACAACGACTAGCTCGAAGTAGAAGTACACATACTTTTGGAGATGATGATGAAGTAGACGAACCTATTTCACCAACTACAGCTAATCCAACTGCCTACCTGACTTCCAGAGGGTACGGTTCCTCAACATCATCAGGAAATGATATTGCACGGAGCCGTTCGTCGCACGCGCTCAAATCGAGAGAAAGTTCACCAGATAGGAATATCGGTGCCGAAAAAGATGGAGCTGCCATGAGCTCTTGGGCTAGGTATCTGAAAAATAAATACGGAAATAGAAGCGGAACGAAAGATAAAGATAGCGGAGCGAGCGGTGTTGGCTCATCGTCGTCCTCTTCTGCGGCAGCACGACGATTGTCTTTAGGATTACCGCTTAGGTCATCAACAGATTTAGGGAGCTCTGATGACGACCAAAAAAACACGGAAGGCTCCCCCACTACCCCTACAGCAGCTACGGTGGCAGCAGCCGGTAAGTTTTGTTTTTATCCTCTACTTATTCCATTCATTTGATGGTCATTTAAATTTAGGTACCATCGCAGCGGCAGGTACCTCCCCTAGGAGTCAGTACCTACAAAAGTGCCACTTACTGTTCAAGATAGGGGGGCGGGGGAGCGAGCCCGGATTATTTACTTGGCCCCGCGGCGTAGCCGTGGGTCCTGACAATACTATTGTGGTCGCAGATTCATCAAACCACAGAGTTCAAGTCTTCGATGCTAATGGTAACTTCCTGAAAGAATTTGGACAATACGGTAACGCAGAAGGTGAATTTGACTGTTTGGCTGGAGTAGCAGTTAATAGAATAGGCCAATATATCATTGCAGATCGTTACAATCACAGAATTCAGGTAAAATCGTTTTTTGTATTTTCAGATTTCACTACAGAAAGTCAAGAAATTCATATTCTGATTTCATTTACAGGTCTTCGATCCGTCAGGACGATTTTTGAGAGCCTTCGGCAGTCAAGGTACTGCTGATGGGCGTTTTAATTATCCATGGGGCATAACAACTGATGCGTTAGGTTTCATCTACGTTTGTGATAAAGAGAACCACAGAGTACAGGTAAATTTCTAAATGTATGATCTCAAATAAAAAATTTGAGCACTATTGTGTTTTTAGGTTTTTCAATCAGACGGAACCTTCGTGGGCAAATTCGGAACCATGGGTAATAAACCTGGACAATTAGAACATCCTCATTACATTGCTGTTTCTAACACGAATCGAGTTGTTGTATCCGATTCGAATAATCACAGAATACAAATATTTGACGTAAACGGCAGGGTACTTTCTTCATTTGGAAGCGAAGGTGCTAATGACGGACAATTTAAATTCCCTAGGTGCGTCATTTCTTATAATATTCACAACTTTAAATTCTAATTCGCATTTCGTTATAGGGGAGTTGCTGTTGACGATCAAGGCTATATAATAGTTGCTGATTCAGGAAATAACAGAATTCAAGTGTTCAATCCTGACGGAAGTTTCTTAAGGGCGTTTGGATGTTGGGGTGCGCGAGATGGAGAGTTTAAAGGACTGGAAGGAGTTGCTGTTACATCGAGTGGAAATATACTTGTTTGTGATCGTGAAAACCACAGAATTCAAGTTTTCTGATTTGTTATACATATTAACACATTTGTTATAACACATTTGCATTTTCGATAAGCAGTGTGTAGATATTGAGTTTTGGAATAAATTTACTTACTACTTTCAGGACTACTTTTTGAACTTAATATCCATTAAAAACCACAACAAAATTTATCAAGTTCTTAGCACTGAATAAGATAAGAATATAATTAAAAAGTAAATAATAAAGTAATAAGTATCATCTCAATCAAATTAACATGAGAAAATCTAAGTTTGAATGGACTGATCAATTCAAGCGATTAGTATAATTAGCCTAGTTTTTTAATAACAAGTTAAGATAAATTATTCTATTCAGTTTCTACCATTATTACATTCAAAAAACATACCACAACTTGAAGAAATGTTGATTTGGTTCAGTGTAAATAAATAATAAATTTATTAGTGTTTTGATTGTATGTAAATCACATAACACTGAAGTATCTAATGAATACAACCAGTGTGACTGAATACGTCATAATTAATCTGTAGGTTTTTTAAACTGCAAAGAATATTTTTTTTTGAAATGCCTTTTTTCTTATTTTGATTAAAATATATGACGTTTTAAAGAATCGCTTTATTATATTTAAAACAAAAACATGAGACGCAGTTACATACTGTTTTATTACAGCTCAAGTCTGACAAAAATGTAACAAAACTAACTTTATAATTTCCAAAATGGAATAACGGATGTATTTCTACAATTTTTTTTAAATGATCTAACATAATTTGTTACGTTAGTAGCTAGAATCTTATGTTACAGAACCAGAGTAAAATTCACAACCATTTTTAGTGATAAGTAAGATTATTTGTTCATTCAAAATTCTGCTTATTCAAAGCAGTTTTATTTTATAAAATATAACATTTCACAACCACCTTCTTATAAAAAAAAGATAGTGTATAAATTTCAGCTTCAGTACTTTACATTTTACTTTGTATACATATCCATTTCATAAAATGGTAAACAGTACAGTTTATTGATTGATAAAATTTAAACATTTAGTCTATTTATATAGCTACTA